>NW_024080680.1:2828729-2879955 GCF_003009895.1 Hyaena hyaena
CGTATAGGAGGATTAGGAGGAACTTGACGGAGGAACGAGGGGGAGAAGAAGGGCGGAAATGGTGGGGGAAAGGGAGAGAGGCAAACCATGAGAGACTCTTGAATGCTGACAAAAACTGAGGACTGATGGATGTGGGGGGGAGGGGGGGATGGGCATGGAGGAGGGCACTTGTGGGGATAAGCACTGGGTGTTATGTGGAAACTAATTTGACAATAAACTATTTGTAAAAAATAAATAAATAAATAAAAATAAAAATAAATAAAATTCTGACCCTGTTAAAAAAAAAAGTGTATTAATTTTGTATCCTGCAGCTTTATTTATTCATGTATTAGTTCTAGTAGTTTTTTGGTGGAGATTTTTTGGCTTTAGTCTTTCTCTATATAATTCCATGTCATCTACACATAGTGACAGTTTTACTTCCTTCTTACCAAATTAGATTGCCTTTTCTGTCTCTTGCCCAATTGCCCCAGCTGGGGCTTCCAATGCTATGATGAGTAAAAGGGGTGAGAATAGGTATCCTTGTCCTGTTCTTTGTTTTAAGGGAAATGCTGTCAGCTTTTCATCATTGGGTGTGTTCGCTGTGGGCTTGTTGTATGTGGCCTTTCTTATGTTGAGGTACATTCTCTGTATACTCAATTGTGTTAAGAATTATTATAAGTGGAAGTTGGATTTTGTCAAATGCTTTTATGCAAATATGGAGATGATCATGTCATTTTTAGTTCTCATTTTGTTCACGTAGTGTATCACATTGACTGATTTATGGCTGTTGAACCATTGTTGCATCTGTGGAGGACATCCCACTTGGTCATGGTGTATGATCCTTTTAGTGTTTTATTGAATTTGGTTTGCCACCATTTTGTTGAAGATTTTTATATCTGTGTTCATCAAGGATATTGATCTATAATTTTCTTTTCTTGTGGTATCCTTGTCTGGTTTTGTTATCAAGGTAATGCTGGCCCCATAAGATGAGTTTGGAAACATACCTTCCTTTTTTATTTTTAAAAAGTGTTTGAGAAGGATTGTATTGATTCTTTTTTAAATGTTTGATAGAATTCACCATTGAAGCCATCTGGTCCTGGACTTCGGTTTGTTGGGAGGTTTTCAATCACTGATTCAGCCTCCTTACTGGTAATTGATCTCTTTCTGTTTTATCATGATTCAGCTTTGGGAGGTTGCATGTTTCTAGTAATTCATCCATTTCTTTGTGTTGCCCAATTTGTTAGCATATACTTGTCTATAGCAGTCTCCAGTGAGCCTTTGTATAGTAACATTTTCTCTTTCATTTCTGATTTTAGTTGAGTCCACTCTCTTTTTTCCTTGGTCAATGTACCTAAAGGCTTGTCAATTTTATCTCTTCAAAGAGATAGCTCTTAGTTCCATTGATCTTTTCTATTGTCTTTTCAGTCCCCTTTTCATTCATTTCTGCTCCAATCTTTACTTCCTTTCTTCTACTAACTTTTGGCTTCATTTGTTCTTCCTTTTTTTGGTTCCTTGAGGTGTAAAGTTATGTTGCCTTTGAGACTTTTCTTGTTTTCTTGAGGTAAGCACTTATTGCTATGAACTTCCCTCTTAAAACTGCTTTTGCTGCATCCTATAAATTTTGGAATGTTACCTTTCCTTTTTTGTTTATCTCCAGGTATTTTTTTATTGCTCATTTGATTTCCTCTTTGACCTATCAGTTCTTCACTAGCATGCAGCATAATTTACTAAGTGCCTATACTTTAAATTATTTCTAAATCACAAACAATAATACTTCAGCAATTTGGAGCTTAGATTCTGTACTCAGACTTAGAAGGTTGAAATCCCAGATCTCCCAGTTATTAACTACGTGACCAGCTCCCTTAAAGTTCTTGAAGTCTCAGCTCATTTATAAGTCTTTATAATGGGAATAAGGATGACTTATCTCATGGCTTAAAGTGAGGATTTAGTAAAATAACATGTAAAGTGCCTAGCACAATTCTCAAAAATTAGTGGTAGTATTGTCTTTGCTTTTCTTATTGTACTTGCAAATGATAACTCAAATAAGTTTTTAAAAATAATAATGATAGCATATATTGGGAACACAATATGTGCCACTCAGTAGGATAAGCATTCCATCTTGTTTTATGTAATCAAAAGGACTTTTCAGTATTGCATTAGTAGAAAACCTAGGTTTGGTCTGCATTCAAGTAAGGCTGGACCCAAGAGTTTGAATGAGGTTCTCAGAAATCTGTCTCTCTCTGCCTTTTAGTCCTTCCCTCTATGTTAGTTTTGGTCTCAGCCAAATTCTCTCATGAGAGAGCCAGATACTACTAGCATTTCCAGATGTTCATGCATTCAGCTGCTCTAGCTCACTACTTCCAGCAAAAGTTTAGGTGGCTTTTGCTTGGGTACATTTGGGTCAGTGTCCTTCCCATGATGAACCTTCTGTTAACCTGATCTGGGTCACTCTCTCAGTCCTTGTTTGGACTGAAGGTTAAGGATCTGAATTGATGGTAGCTCAGCTTATAAGCTTTCTTTTCTAGTTTCTGAAAAGCAGGGAGACCACCATGGGTAACAAAAGTCAAAACTCAGTGGACAATATCTTCAGATGTTATAGGAGACAGAAAAAAACCCAGACCCAGAGGTAGCAGAACTGATATGAAATCAACAATGGTGGAACAGGAAGGAAGGGAGATTCTGAAATGTCCTGCAAGCTGCAAATCCACCAAATGGCCAAACAGAAGAGAGGGTTGCGTCCTGAATAAGAACTGCTGTGAGCAGATTTGAGAACAAAGAACAAAACTAGGCAGCTAAGAAAGGGAAAAGCACTCGTGTACTGCAAATTACATCTCTATAAATGGAATGGCCTGCAAGCAACGTCATCTCAGGGTTGATTTAAGCACCCAGATTGTGTATTTCAATACATCCCCAGGGCTTCTTAGAGAAATGGCTGATTCTAGGTCTAGAGCAGGGAGGATGCAGGGTGCGCTTGAGACAGCTTGTTTGTCTGAAAGCAAGGAAACTATCCAAGACTAATAGAGTTGCATCAACATGACGTCGGAGATGGTCTGAAGGGGCTCCCAGTGGCCAAAGTTGGGAAAATTTGGATACCAAAAAGAGCAATGATTATAGATACAATGTATTTTATTATATAAAACTCCTGACTTCATAAAGATACTTGAAAAAGAGAAAGCCAGAAAAGCATCATATGAGATAGCCATTAAACACTGTCTTACTTTTAAATTTGTAATTAAAGGAAAAACAAAATATCTATTCTGCCTTTCCAGTAGGAACTATGTGGCACAATGACCACCCAGCTCATTTGATAAAGAACTCTACATAACAAAAGAGTGTCAGTTAATAAATGTAGAAGGAATGATAGAACTTGAAAATATCATTTTGTAAAACCTAAACCCTAATGGAAATAAGGATTTGAGCACAATTTGTATGTTTGGTGAGTGTTTGATGGAGGAAAGACGCTGCCTCGGGCCACAACAGTGCTATACCAATTCCTTTCGATCATGTATCAGTTATCTATTGCCAACTAACAAACCACTCAAAAAAAATCTAGTGGCTAAAAACAATAATCGTTTATGACTCTTCATTACTCTGGGGGTCAGTTTTGCTGGTGTCTGATTAGCTGGGAGCGGATCGATCTCAGAGGTCCTCACTCACATGTCAGGCAGTTGACAAGGATGGCTGGATGATGAAGCCCTCTACAGTTTTCAAGATGACCTAGCCTGGATTCACTCACGTCTCCGGGACCTCAGCTGGAATAGCTATGGCCCTCTCCATGTGCTGTCCCCGGTTCCCATAGGCTAGCCTCAGCTTCTCCAGGTTTCAGCAACCAAGGAAGGAAACCCATGGTGCACATTTTCTAAGCCTCTGTTTGCATCATGTTTATTAGTATCCAGTTCACCAAACAAAGTCATGTAGCCAAGCCCGGATTCAGGGAGTGGAGAAATGGAATCAATCTCTAGCCAGCAATCTGGTATAACTTTCTGTAACGAAGGAAAGATCCCATATCTGCGCTCTGCAAATGATAGCCACTAGCCACCTGTGGCTTTTGAGCACTTGAAATGGGACTGGTGCAACTGAGGAACTTAATTTTCAATTTTAATTAATGTAAGCGTAAGCGTAAATAGCCACAGGTGCCTAATGAGAGCTGGCCATGTTGGACAGTGCGTTTCTTAGTACAGAAATACCTGTGGTATATTTTAGTCAAAAATGCTTATTATGAATCCATCAATCCTTTAGATCTTACTTCAGGTTCACAGGAGATAGAGGGGTATAGCAATTAGCTACGTGGTACAGCAAGGAAGCAACCAGAAAAATCTAGAAGGTGAGACATTCCCCAGGAAAACTGTCCCTGGGTCTTCAACAAGCCAATGTCATAAAAAGAAGATTGTGACAGACTGAAGAGACATAAAGGATTTAAAAGCCAGATCTGTTTCTTGATAGGATTCCTGCATGGACCAAACAGTTGTAAGAAATTTTTTAGCTTAATTGGGGAAATTTGAATGTGGATTAGCTATTCAATAACATAAGAAAATGTACTGAAAGGGAAAGGGTAGGATCACACTCTAGAAATGGTCATGTTTTAGAATAGTATGTAGAGTATCATCTCATGTTGGTGAAGAAAAAATACATATAAATATGTATGTATATAAATACAAATTTACATACATACCTACAGATATCCAAAGTCATACGCAGTAAGTTGTAAGGCATGATAATTCTGGTTTATTTTTTAAAAAGGTAAAGACACCACTAAGTGTCCAGGAGGTACCAAAAATAAGCAGCCATTGCACTCTGCATGTGTGTGTGCGCGCACATGCCTTGAGGAAATGCTTCATCATGATAATGTTGCAAATACTTCCTGCACACTCGGGAAGCCTATGGGGTTCTGCAGATGCTGGAAATGGCTTAGCTAATCTCGAGGATCTGGTAAATGGATCACTTCCTTCTGGCACCACAGAAGGCTTCATCCATCAGGTTAGATTAGACATTCAGCATATCCCATTGGCGAGCATGTTCTAGCATGTTCTAGAGTGTTCTAGTATGAATCATTCTTGTTGGCTTCTAATTATGTCGCTTAGTGTCCCTCAGAAATCATGGCTGCAGGGAGTGAATGTTGTGTCATGGAGAAAGTGAATAAATTGGCGCGGGCCCTGCCAGATGTCAAACAGATAGGAGTATGCCACAAGAAAAGTGCTCCATCCATAATTAATGACAACATTTTCAAGTGTTACCAGACATTGGTAATATGGTGCTTTCTTTTAATATGATTTTCCCTTCGTGATGTGTATGTATTTTCAAGTGAGGTCCACATTAAACTTTCCTTATTGAAAATGTAATTGCCGATGGGACACCTGGGTGGCTTAGTCGGTTAAGCATCCGGCTTTCGCTTACGTCATGATCTCGCGGTTCGTGGGTTCGAGCCCCGCGTCGGGCTCTTTGCTGACTGCCAGCTCAGAGCCTGGAGCCGGTTTCAGTCTGTGACTCCCTCTCTCTCTGACCCTCCCTTGCTCACGCTGTCTCTCTCTCTCTCTCCTAGAAATAAATTAAAAAAATATTAAAAAAAAAAAAAGAAAATGTAATTGCCGAATAGAAAAATATATTTATAAACATCTCCTTGTCACTCTTTATGGAATTACTCACTCTGTGTGTCCAGTGCAGAAGTTTCAAAAATATAATGTTTTTCTCAGAAAACATATTCAGGACTACTAAGTAAAAAGTGAATTGATGACTGCCAATTTTTTTCCAACTTTTTACATAATTGTCAAATTGTCACTGTTATAAAAAAAAATCGGGATTGACACCAGTTTCTTTTTTTGTTTTTTTAATGTTTTTATTTATTTCTGAGAGAGAGACACAGCATGAGCAGGGAAGGGTCAGAAAGGGAGACAGAATCAGAAGCAGGCTTCAGGCTCTGAGCTAACTGTCAGCACAGAGCCTGACGCGGGGCTCAAACCCATGAACCGTGAGATCATGACCTAAGCCGAAGTCAGACGCTTAACCAACTGAGCCACCCAGGTGTCCCGACAACCAGTTTCTTTTGGAATCGCATGGCTATCTTTTAAAATAAACATGTATTATTATTTCTGAGTTACAAACCCATCTGGGTAGCTAAATCTTCCTAGCAGTCAACTGAATAATTAAATAGCAAGGCAAGGGCTTTTATTATCCCCCAAATCTGCAATTGAACATTTGCAATGGAACAAATGGAAGCATTCCTCTTTGGGACCCATTAAGGAGAAAGGAGAATTTTAAAACTCTTATAGTCTAGCAAACAGCAGTTGTTCAAGTGTTGAGTTCTATCAAATAAAATTAAGTGAAATCAGATTCTCTTCCCATTTGTATACTTTATGTCTTTATTGAAATTACTTATTCTCAGACACAATAGGCTATCACACCTGTCCCCTAAATTTCCAAAGCGTTAAGTTGTCGCTCTACTGTCTAACTTCTCTTAGTGCCATATGCACTTTCCCTTCAATCCGGGAGTAAACAAAAGCTTTAACAAGTTCACAGACACCTCTTCTTTTTGACAGGGTGACCTATTGCCAACATTGCTGTCAAGTCCCTGAGAATCTTCCTGTTTCGTTGTAGTTAATTTGCAGACGACACACAATATGATGCTTTGGTTATAGATATAGGATGATGATGATTTTATAGCATTTTTTCCCTTTGCCTTTCTATTTACACAGAACCCTCTCAAATGACTCGTCCAGGGATCTATCCATAGGTTTACTGAGCATGCTTGTTTACAGAGTATTTCATCTAAATGAGGAGAGTGAAGGGTATCACTGGCGGAGAAATGCAAAGCCTTCGGGACTGGAAAGTATAGGTTGTATATATTCCTTCTTTTACATCCATGGAGTCCCTGCAGTATGCAAGCATCATCATGCTAGGTGTTAGGGGTATGTGGATGAACAATATAGGCTCTCACGTACTTTACACCCTACTAGGAGTAGTAGATATTACAAATGTAGTTAATCAATTAATTAAGTGTAATCATGAGAAGGGGTATGAAGGAGAAAAACAGATACTATAAAAACAGATGCAGCAGGGCACCTGACCTTTTGGGTGTAGGGATTGGAGCCTGGGTAAGGGGAAATTAGTCAGAAAAAGCTTAACTGGATGCCATTCAAAAGGAAGGAAGGAGGATTTCGTAAGTGAAGAAGAGAGAAGTATTATAGACAAGGAGGAATTGCATGTGCAAAGGCCCTGGGGTAGAAGGACTTGACATGACAGATTTGTTAAACACAATCCAACTGGGTAAATTTGAAGATCTTACTGGTTTTATTAAATCATTAATGAGTTCCACGACATGCCATCTAGCAAGGAGAGAGATAGTCAAAGGAATTGTCTAAAATAGAAGGTGTTTTTAATTGGCAGGAGGGTGGACAAGGAAGTTATTATCAAAAGAAAAAAAGCTATTGTTTCAGGCAAGGTCACCTTTCCTTAAGGGGAAGGGCAGTGGGTCTTATTAGGTGGATTACCTACCTCATCTTCCTCTGTGGTGGATGGAGAGGGCCCCTGTGATACACTGCTGATTTGGTTCTGACTGGAAGATTCCTGACTGATCAGTTAATACTACATTTATGGGGGAGGTTGAAACCACCGCAGTTAGATTAGGTATTAAGCCCGTTTTGTGATTTGGCTTAGCTTAAGTGATTGTTTTGGTTTGTTTGTTTTTTTTAACATATTTAAGGATTGAAAGTGTTTTTGTTTGTTTTTTTAACATATTTAAGGATTGGAAGAAGACAAATAGGGCTGATGTACAGAGAACACAGGGAGAATGGCATGGGGATGCCAGAAAGGGGCCGAGGCCGGGGAGAGAGTACAGGTCACACAAAAGGCATCAGGTAGATTTGATTACCTAGATTGAAGGTGAGTAAAAAGGAAAGACTGTTAAAAAATAAAAATAAAATATTCCAAAGAAGTGGGGTGGGGGGTAGCACCTGGACGGCTCAGTGGGTTAAGTGTCTGACTTCGGCTCAGGTCATGATCTCAGAGTCTGTGAGTCTGAGCCCCGTGTCGGGCTCTGTGCTGACAGCTCAGAGCCTGGAGCCTGCTTCAGATTCTCTGTCTCCCTCTCTCCCTGCCCCCTCCCCCACTCACACCCTCTCTCTCAAAACTAAATAAACATAAAGAAATTAAAACAAAATAAGAAGGAAAGATTGTGCCAAATAGCTTGGCTTTAATCTCATAAGCAACAGTGCACCACTTGAGCAAGAGGAGGAAGAAAAAAAATAAAACCCACATCCTGTCGGTGGCAGAACAGGAGCGCATGGCCACGGTGACATCGGTGTGGCACTAGAGACAGGGCTGCCCTCAGAGGATCCACAGAACTCTGCCCAAGGGGCTCATGCATCTGGATGCAGAGGGGAAACCGAGGAAGCGTGGAGCTGAGGCACAGTAGAGAGATAAGAACCCATGGCCTGTGGTGACGGAGTAGATGAGAAGAGGGAGAGAGAACTGAAAATAAGGGGAAGAGTATGAAGCTCATGCCAATGACACTGAACAGCTGGTAGCTGATGGCAGAGCGTGGGTACATACGCCAGCTGCTTGGGGCATGTTCTGCTCTGTCCCCCGAGGTCCCCAGTTACCCTCTTTTCCTCACATGCTTGATGGCACCTCTTATCATCTCCCTTTCCTTCTCCGTGTCACTTCCTGCAAACATGTCCCAGATGAGCCACTTGATCTCTCATCCTCTAGTTCAGGAAACCAAAAGTAAGGCAGTATGAGTGGAAAGAAAAAGATGAAACATGCGCGGGGGTGCACGTGTGTGCACGCCCTCACATGCACACGCGCACGCGCGCACACACATACACACACACACACACACTTCAGTTTCAAAGCTTCAGCAGAGTGAAAGCTTGGGATACAGCTCTGGATGTCATCTCCATGCCCATGATAATTGAATTCCACAAGAGGCTGAGTTTCTTAAAAAGAAATAGGAGGGGCGCCTGGGTGGCTCAGTGGGTTAAGCATCTGACTTCAGTTCAGGTCATGATCTCACAGGTCAAGCCCTGCGTCAGGCTCTGTGCTGAAAGCTCAGAGCCTGGAGCCTGTTGCAGATTCTGTGTCTCCCTCTCTCTGCCCCTTCCCTGCTTGTGCCTTGTCTGTCTGTCTGTCTTTCTGTCTCTTTGTCTCTCAAAAATAAACAAACATGAAGGAAGGAAGGAAGGAAGGAAGGAAGGAAGGAAGGAAGGAAGGAAAAGAAAGGAAAGAAAGAAAGAAAGAAAGAAAGAAAGGAGAAAAGAAGAGAAAAGAAGAGAAGAGAAAAGAAAAGAAAAGAAAAGAAAAGAAAAGAAAAGAAAAGAAAAGAAAAGAAAAGAAAAGAAAAGAAAAAAGAAAACAGGAGACTCAGACCCTTCTGGAGGATATGGAAGGTAAGCTTACGGTGGCCGGTGGCAGAGAGGGTGTTGTTTTAACTAAGAGTGGCAAGGAAGTTTAGCTTTGTAGCCTTTAACATAGAAAGCTTTAAGAATAGCAGCTCAGAAATTTGGAACAGAAATTTACACCTTTGAGAAGATTGTGTAAGATTCATACGTGGTGTATGAAAAGCTTTGGGGTTTGTGTGTACTTTTTTTGTAGTTTGTGAAGTAATAGGTTACTTCAGTAAGAGGTCATGCAGTTTACTTAACACAATAGGTTTTAAAAAAAGTGACTCTTAAGAGTGTGTACTTTATGAGATTCACTTGAGGATACTTCTAAGTGTCTTCCAAAAGTTCTTTTCCTCCAATAGAAATTAAGCCAATAAGAAAAACGCGACATGTAATATTGCCTTATACTCCTTTAGCCCGTTGTAATTCCAGATATTTCACCACTGTTTTGCATCATTTTAATCACTTACCAAATATTGGTTAGGAAATGCATTATTATCCTCATTGTCTACAGGAGGAAATTGACACAGAGAAGAAATGTGACTCACCTAGTTACTACTGACTTCCACAATTCGTGATGAATCTGGGACAGCAACCCAGAGAGCCTCACTTCTAGCATTTCTGTGTTGTGAATTTAATTAGACATTAATATAATTTAACAGGCTTTTTTCCCTGTGGTTAGATATTTGATGATGGTTTAGAAAGGAAACATTCCTTGAGCAATCATTCTGAAATGAACATGAGCATGTTAACTGAATGAAAGTACACGGAAGCTGTTTAGACAAAGTAGTTCAGTGCCTTTATGTTACAGATTTGTCCTTTCTTCCCTTTCACATCATCCAGTAATAGGGAGAGATCCCACGAGATGAAAGACTTACGCCCCTGAAACCATAGGATTAGGGAGTTCCATGGGAGACGTCATTCCAAAGGATTTGGTCTGACGGAATTCATGCTTATTTTTCAAGGTCTTACTGTAACGGAACTAATGTGCGTTCACTTCTTGGTGAGTTACAGATAGAGACTACACCAGGTGGAATTGTCACACAAAGAAAACTTTATTTGTAGCAAAAACGGAGATCCCAGAGAATAATTCCTAAAGCTGGGACTCCGCAAGCAGGGGTGAATGGATCCCTTTTATTTTGGGGTAGGATGAATATAAAGAAAGGTGAGTTTTTCACTGCACATAGAGGTGGACATAAGGTCGAGCAGGCATATGTGTGAAACACTCCTATACGTGCATCATATATTACGTTAATGAGGCTTGTGCTTATATAATGAGGTAGAGGTAACTGTCTGACACTCCATGGTTATCTGCACAGATAGGAGTCAGAGGTCAAGCTCAAACTGGTCTAGGATGGCCAGAGCTCTTCCTTTAAAAGAAGATGTTTAAATGATTTGCCTTTAAAACATAAAATTAGAGGCGCCTGGGCGGCTCAACTGGTTAAGTGTCTCAGACTCTTGATCTCGGCTCTGGTCATAATCTCATGACTCTTGAGATTGAGCCCCATGTTGGGCTCTGCGCTGAGCATGGAGTGTGTCTGGGCTTCTGTCTCTCCCTTTCTCGAAAATAATAAATGAATAATAATAATAAAAGATAAGGTTAACATTCCTGTGAAGAAGAAGGGAGGTGGTCAGTGGGAGTGATCTTATTAGACCTAAATTATTCGATCTCAAAGCAGAATATTTTCCAGGTTTTTTCTCTTTCTAACTTTTCTTTTTGGATAGAAGCAGAGTTTTAACTTGGGCTCTTGAGTCCTCAGACATGGTCTTGAGCAAGGAATTTTCACTATCTCAGCTTCAGTTTCCCCACCTGGGAAATCAGAATCATGTCCCTGTCAAAGTCTTCTGATAAGGTTTAACCAAGACAATGCGAGCAAAGTACTCAGTACGTAGTTGGCGCTCCATAAATGTTAACTCTTGTCATCATTAATAATCATCCAAGTCAGTGCCTGTGAGACCGACAGGTCAAGGAATCCAAAGCTTGATGTCGGATTCTGTGAGGCTGACACTTTTTAAATCTCTTCATTGTCTCAGGCTGCTTTTTGTCTGAAATCTAAGGGGGAACAATGGTCTAAAGATTCACCCTGAAGCCGTGGCATGTATTTGAGGGGCTTCTACATGGACAGTCCATCTGACTTTGCCTAGAAGAAAGCTTATATAGCAAAGGCACCAAAGGAAAAGTATTCCTGTATCTCCCCACTATACTAAAGATGGTAATTACAGTTGACGAGTAGCACCCACAGAGGCACTCAGCAAGGGTTACAGCTCATTTAAAACCGAATAAGAGCTCAAATTCAAACAATAATAGGGTGATTTTGACTTGGTATTCTTTCAAACATGTGACCACTTTTCTCTTTTTAAATTCAAGGCCGGTCGCTTTATTCCCTTAGGCCTTCATTTAGAAATGAGTGGCTCATTAATTATCTTCTTGACTGCAAAATATAGATGATGTTTCATTTCATTTTCACATTGCGTGAGTCAACTAAAAGGGGTCTCACTGGTGAAAATCATGGATCACAATTTCTTCTTTGTTTCTCCACTGTTAGGAATAGCTTAGACCTTACCCCCTGCGAAGAAACATATTAATTCTCCCAATTGCATTTAGCTTGTTAGGTAATTCTCATAAATTTGGTGCAATGAGATGTTTGGATAGAACTTCATCAGAAATATCATTTATGTCCTTTGCCATACCTTCATGTCAGGATAATCTTACATTGGAGACCCCTCAAATAAAAGGATTTATGAAGAATGTTGATTTCATTCTTCTTTCCACACAGATATTTACAATTGGAAACAACTTTCCAAATGAAAGGGGTATGAAATCTGCCTTTGTTCTTGAGTATCAGAAGAAAGCAGTTTGTAAATATTCTCCAGATGAACAAAGTTTCAGGCACATTTGCTTGACATACATATTACACAGCCCTGAGCTTTCTCTCTTTTTACTTCGTTTTCAGGCTTTAAAGAGCTGATTCAGGGGCACCTGGGTGGCTCAATCGGTTAAGCTTCCGACTTCAGCTCAGGTCAGATCTCACGGTTCGTGGGTTCGAGCCCTACATCGGGCTCTGTGCTGACAGCTCAGAACCTGGAGCCTGTTGCGGATTCTGTATCTCCCTCTCTCTCTGCCCCTCCCCCACTCATGCTCTGTCTCTCTCTGTCTCGAAAATAAATAAACTATAATAAAGTTTTTTAAAAAAGCAGATTCATAGGGTTATTTTTTAAAGGATAGTTAATGAGCAGGATGGCCTCTATGAACACTGCAAAATACAGGAAAGTCTAGCCTCTGCTCTGCTGCTTCCAACCGACATCAGTTTTTCTGACTTCCAGTATCCTTTTTTTAAACGAGGAAATGACGCATTCTCTATGTTGGAAGCATGACTGTTTACCGTTTATTTCATTTCTCCCTAAAATGCTTTCGTTCCCTTTTGTATAATCACTATGGGGTTTTAAAGGTCTTTTCTAAGCAGAATGGGTGTACTTTTTCTCCTCACCTTAACAAAAGCTGTGTCTTTGGCTGCCTTTTGCTTTCTTTTTTTTTTTTTTTTATCCCCTTTCAATAGAACCCGTTAAACATTAGCAGCAAAAGGAGAATAATTTATTTATGGGGTATACACCTTTGAATGAATTACCCTCAAATCCCACACAATTATAAAACAAAAGCACTTAAATGAGTTCAATACAATAAAACAGAGTGAACTAATAAAAAAAAAATGTATCCCAACAATGGGTCTAGATTGACTGTTTAAAGTGTGGACCAGGAAACCCATTTCTAAATGGCTTTTGAATGTTCGATTAGACACATTGTGGCCCAGGGAAGCTTCCCATTACAGTGGTGGGTAAGTTTTCATTAGACGATATACTTAGGAGGTTTTTGCATTTATAAGGAAGAACTCCTTTAATAAACACTAAATCCCCCAAGGATGAACAGAGAACTCTGGAGAACACAAAATCTGATTGGGTGTGACCTCCAGCTCAGAATCCATGGTGATAAGCACTGAGTACAGACTCATGAATGAACACAGAATAGAAAGGAGAATAGCAAGGCACACCCGAGTCCCAACTGTGATCCCATAAATAAATGTTCACCCGCCCCGCCCCACCCCGCCGGGGTCTCACTTTCATCTCTGGGCCAGCTGCAAATACTGGGCAAAATTTGCTGGTGCAGGGGCAGACCCTCTATGGAGCCTCAGAGAGGAAAGAGGTAGCGTAGAAGACCATGGGACAAGAATTCTCTGGGACATAAAGACCAGTTCTGCCTTCATTGCCATACTGCTCCCCCTCTCCCCAGGGCCACGCTTGTCTTCTCTCTGGGTCTTAGTGTTCCCTTGTGAGATGGAAATATTACTACCCATCTTATAGAGTGGTGCATGAAAAACACTTGACAAACACAGTGCTCAAAATATTACCTCTGATGGGGCGCATGGGTGTCTCAGTCGGTTAAGCGGCTGACTTTGGCTCACTGTCATGATCTCACGGTTTGTGAGTTCAAGCCCTACATTGGGCTCTATGCTGACAGCTCAGAGCCTGGAGCCTGCTTCAGATACTATGTATGTGTGTCTCTGTCTCTGCCCCTCCCCTGCTCGCTTGCTCTCTCTCTCTCTAAAATATGAATAAACATTAAGAAATATATATATATTACCTCTGATCAAGTCATCTTAGCCACTCGGCCAGCAGAAAGCCTGTGGGGGACTTGGATTTACAGGGTTATGCGAAAGAAAGTTTGCTAATGTACCAATACAAGAAATCCTCTTTGTTGATTGCCAGAAGATGGGAGCCATGTGACAGAGTGGGATAAAGTCAATGAAATTAATTATCTTTGCTATATTGTAAAGTTCACATAAAGGTTTTACATTTTTAAATAATGAATATATAGGGGCGCCTGGGTGGCTCATTTGGTTAAGTGTCCAGTTTTGGCTCAGGTCATTATCTCCCGGGTCATGAGTTCGAGCCCCACATCAGACTCTATGCTGACAGCTTGGAGCCTAGAGCCTGTTTCAGATTCTGTGTCTCCCTCTCTCTCTGTCCCTTCCCTGCTTGCACTCTGTCTCTCTCTCTCAAAGATAAATGAACATTTAAAAAAAAAATTTAATATATAAATCTGTGTGAATGTTTCTTATCCACTGCCCTTCCCCAAGCAACCAACTGGATCACATTTTTTAAAATCATTTTCATTATAAAGGGCCTCATTTCAACCTTTGTTGAATGTTTGTGTTGATACTAGAGGAAATTTCTTACTATTCTGGAAGTTCTGTTTCATGTTGTTTCAGTTATTGGGTTTTGCTTTACTACTGGTTTTTGGGTCCCCCCCAATGCTGCCAAAATGATAAGGTTATCACCGAAAAGTGTCCCCTCCAACAAGGATATGCAGGTTTTTCTAAAACATATAAATACAAGATGCCCAGTTTGATGTAAATTTCAGATCAACAGTGAATACATTTTTTAGTGTAAGTATATCCCAAAAGCTTTCCGGCCCATACTCACACTGAGCAATTATGGGTTGTTGATCTAAAATTCAAATGTAAACTGGGTGACCTGGATTTAGGCTGGCAGGCCTACATCAGGCTGGGCATGGCCTAGAGGGCACTTCTTCATCGTCAGGAAGAAGTTTTATTCCCACCAGAGGCCCAAGCTGAGGCACTGAAGGAAAAGAGAGAGGCCCCATATATTCTTGGAATGGGGACAGAACATGGCTGCCTGAAGGCAAGGAATGGGTTTGGGCATGTGGGACTCTGACTCTTGTCCCCTCTGCCAGGGACCACCCAGTCAGGGCTGTCGTCTCATCTGAGGGCTTATTCTGATTTAGTGCCAATCACAGATCTGGTTAAAAGAGGCTAACTACCTACACATTAATGTTTCATACACTTATACGTTTCAAATCCATAAGCAGCAAATGGTGGTCAAACACAACCTCTTCTTTGGTGAGGCCACCCTGTGACCCTGTGAAAGGAAAATCTTCCTTTCATGTGATAACTTGAGATTGGTTTATTTTATCCCCAAAGCTTTTTGCAATCAAATAAAGCTGAGTTTTGAAGTGGGTGAGTGTGTTCTCTTTTTCTTTCACCCTTTTCCTGCTGTTTCTATCTGCAGGAAGTCTAGTCTCTAATTTTAATTCTTTATTATTTTTAGGATAAGAAATAAAAAGCACCACGTAGCTCATGAGTGTGTTGTTGTAGTCATTTTTTCAGGGAATTCCTATCAAAATTCTTGACAAAATAATAGTTGTTATTTTTATTATGATTTGTATCTGATGCATTTTGATTTGGTTCCCATACAGTTTGAATAGTCAGTTGCAAATTGAGGCTGTAATGTTATAAACAATGCCATTTCAAAGATGAATTATTAAATGTTATATAGAAAATGTTTTGAATGAATTTTCAGTTTATTCCATTTGCCAAATATCAATTTAGGATCATAAACATGATTATACAGAGGAAAGAATTTCAAGAACTCCTCTCAGTGATTCTGATTATCTAAGAACAAAGTTACCACTAGAGTAGATTTGTAAAGAAAATTATAAATATTATTGGTTATTAAATAGGAATAATTTTATTTTTTATAATTTTTAGTATAATGCTGACACCATTTTATTGTCAAAGATGCTGTGAGGAAGTTCTCTCACATTATGCTGGAGCAGTTGAGTGGGTACGGGATCCCATTTCAGAGTCCTCTCAAGTTCTAGATGTTTTAAGTAAAAATGAATAAATATTTAATACTCTAAATATACTAAGTCAGAACGTATGGTATAATATAATCTCAAAGTCTCTGTGCATAACATTCTAATTTTCCTGGCAACCTTGCAAGATGGTTATTATTGTATCGATTTATTCATGAAGAAACTGAGACTCAACAGAGCTTGAATAAATTGTCCAAGGGCCCTGTGCTAGTAAGGGGCAGAGCTAAGATTTGAACCCTGGTCTGGCTGACACCAAGCCCATGTATTTTCCCTATACCATTCTTGGTAGAGGAGCACTAGACCAAGATGACTGATGGCCCAAGATTTATAAATGTCCTCCCTTCAGAAAAGGAATAGGAGAATGGGACACCTGGGTGGCTCAGTCTGTTAAGCGTCCGACCTCGGCTCAGGTCATTATCTCATGGTTCGTGGGTTCGGGCCCCGTGTAGGGCTCTGTGTTGACAGCTAGCTCAGAACCTGGAGCCTGCTTCAGATTCTGCATCTCCCTCTCTCTCTGACCCTCCCCTGCTCACGCTGTTTCTCTCTCTCTCTCTCTCTCTCTCAGAAATAAATAAAACATTAAAAATTTTTTTTAAAAAAAAGAAAACGATAGTAGCAATGTAGCATCAAAATAAGATGATGACAAATGAAAGCAGAATAAACAATTGTTGAGGACAGTTAATGTTGCATAGAAGTGGGGAATTATTTTAGGTGAGTCTTAAATGAGGCTATGCCAAGGAAGAGAGGAAATTAAAGAGTGCATAGTTGTTTTTGTCTTAAAAAGTCAAGGAATGAGCTCATGGGCAATGACAGTCTTTTTCCTTTCATAATCTGATGGAGAAGTTTCGGACCTGAATTCTTTATTAAGAAATGCTAGGTAATCAAATGAATATTGTCTTACTTAATCTTTGGTTTTGTAGAACTCCAATTAGTTTCCTGGAATCCTTGAAGCTGAAGTGCATTGAAGGTTAATTTCATTTATTTATTTATTTATTTATTTATTTATTCATTCATTTATAAAAAGACAGTGTCATGATCGGACTGTTCCATCTCGCAGTCAACAGCATGAGTGCAAAAAGAAAAAAAATCTACGTTAAAACCCTTTGTGGGAATGCTTTACACTTGTCACAGAACAGAGACTAAAATAACCTGGTATTCAATTAGTCACGATACAGTCCCTGAGTTTTCTGCCCATGAACATGAGTATTGCCCAAAACATGTCTTCTTTGTAGCAGTTAGGCTCTGCCCCCACTGTGCTTGGCTGAGTTCACCAAATGTTGTAACCTGTAGTTCCGTGTCCGTTCTCTGGCTCTCCTCTCCTCTCCCCTCCCCTCCCCTCCTTTCCTCTCCTCTCCTGCTAAGCTTTGTTTCCTGGCAGTAATTAAAACCTTCTGCTACTGCCATAGCTACCCCTGCTCCTGGAACCGTCATACCCGCCTTGGTTTCGTAGTTTGGCAAAGTATTGGCCGCCACCACCATAGGGGCCAGGGCTTCTCCCTCCCCAAATTTCCTCCTCTCATGGGTCCAGAATTTGAAGAGTGATTGCTGGAATCGCCAAAGTCATTATAGCTTCCACCACCTCCAAAGTTGCTTCCATCATTACCAAATCCGTCATAGCTGTCTCTTCTGTCACCATATCCACCACCACCTGGACTGCCACCAAAGCCACCTTGTGCACTGAAATTTCCTCCATGACCAAAGTTGTCATTCCCACCAAAACTACCTCCATGACCACCACCAAAGTTTCCAGAACCACTTTGAACTCTTTGGCTGGATTAAGTGCTAGCCGTCTGTTGCTTAGATAGAGCTTTCCTTACTGGATAGTTGTGGCCATTGACAATCTGGTATTTTGGGGTATTTTTGTTGTTTTTAATTTTATTTAAATCCAAGTTGGTTAACGTATAGTGTAATAATGATTTCAGGAGTAGAATTTACTGATCATCACTTACCTCTCATACCCAGTGCTCATCCCAACAAGTGTCCTCCTTAATGCCCATCACCCATGTGGCCCATCCCCCCACCCAACATCCCTCCAGCAACCCTTAGTTTATTCTCTGTATTTGGAGTCTCTTATGGTTTGCCTCCGTCTGTTTTTATCTTATTTTTCCTTCCCTTCTCCTATGTTCATCTGTTTTGTTTCTTAAATTACACATATGAATGCAATAATATGATATTTATCTTTCTCTGTCTTATTTCACTTAGCATAATACACTCTAGTTCCATCCACGTTGTTGCAAATGGCAAGATTTCATTCTTTTGATCACTGAGTAATATCCCATTGTATAAATATATACCACTTCTTCTTTATCCATTTATCAGTTGATGGGCATTTGGGTTCTTCCCGTTATTTGGCTATTGTTGATGCTGCTGCTATAAACATTGTGCCCCTTCAAACCAGCATTTGTATCCTTTGGATAAATACCTAGTAGTGCAAATGCTGGGTCATGGAGTAGCTCTAGTTTTAATTTTTTGAGGAATCTCCATACTATTTTCCAGAGTGGCTATACCAGTTTGCATTCCTACCAGCAGTGCGGAAGTGTTCCTCTTTCTCTCCATCCTCACCAACATGTTTCCTGAGTTGTTAATGTTAGCCATTCTGACATAAGTGAGGTGCTATCTCATTGTGGTTTTGATTTGTATTTCCCTGAGAATGAGTGATGTCGAGCAACTTTTCATGTATCTGTCAGCCACCTGGATGTCTTCTTTGGAAAAGTGTCTGTTCATGTCTTTTACCCATCTCTTCACTGGATTATTTGTTTGTTGAGTATTGAGTTTGCTAAGTTCTTTTTAGATTTTGGATACTAACCCTTTATCCAGTATGTCATTTGCAAATATATTTTCCTATTTCACAGATTGCATTTAGTTTTGTTCATTGTTTCCTTCACTGTGCAGAAGCTTTTTATCTTGATGAGGTCCCAGTAGTTCATGTTTGCTTTTGTTTCCCTTGCCTCTGGGGACATGTCTGGTAAGTTACTGTGGCCGAGGTCAAAGAGGTTGCTGCCTGTGTTCTCCTCTAGGACTTTGATAGTTTCCTATTTCACATTTAGGTCTTGCACCCATTTTGAGTTTATTTTTGTGTATGGTGTAAGAAAGGGGTCCAGATTCATTCTTCTGCATGTCACTGTCCAGTTTTCTCAACACCGTTTTCGAAAAACTGTCTTTTTTCCATTGGATACTCTTTCCTGCTTTGTTGAAGACTGTCTGGCCATACATTTGTGGGTCCATTTCCAGGTACTCTATTCTGTTGCACTGATGTATGTGTCTGTTTTTATGCCAGTACCATACTGTCTTGATGATTACAGCTTTGTAATACAGCTTGAAGTACAGAATTGTGATCCCTTCAGCTTTGGTTTTCTTTTTCAGGATTACCTTGGCTACTCAGGGTCTTTTCTGGTTCCATATAAATTTTAAAACTGTTGGTTCGAGCTCTCTGAGGAATGTGGGTGTTATTTTGATAGGAATTGCACTCAATGTGTAGATTGCTTTGGGAAGTATTGTCATTTTAGCAATGTTTGTTCTTCTGATCCATGAGCATGGACTGTTTTTCCATTTCTCTGTGTCTTCTTCACTTTCTTTCATAAGCTTTCCATAATTTTCAGCATACAGATCTTTTATTCCTTTGGTTAGATTTATTCCTGGGTGTTTTATGCTTTTTGGTACAATTGTAGATGGGATTGATTCCTTGATTTCTCTTTCTGCTGTTTCATTATTGGTGTATAGAAATGCAATCGATTTCTGTACGTCGATTTTATATCCTGCGACTTTGCTGAATCCATCTATCAGTTCTATCAGTTTTTGGGTGAACTCTTTTGGGACAATGTGGTATTTTTGAGTGGCATTCTTGTCTACAGTCATGGTCATCAAATGTTACAAAAGCAAAAGCTCTCTTCTTGCCCATGGCCTCAGTCAGTCCTAATTTCAATCACTTCACTTTTCCCATACTGTTCAAAATAATCTCTTAGATGATGTTCTTAGTGTCTTCTTTTTTTTTTTTTTTTTTTTACAAATAGTTTATTGTCAAATTAGTTTCTACATAACACTCAGTGCTCACTCCCAAAGTGCCCTCCTCCATGCCCATCCCCCCTCCCCCCCACATCCATCAGTCCTCAGTTTTTGTCAGCATTCAAGAGTCTCTCATGGTTTGCCTCTCTCCCTTTCCCCCACCATTTCCGCCCTTCTTCTCCCCCTTGTTCCTCCGTCAAGTTCCTCCTAATCCTCCTATACGTGCATTCTTTAATGCCTCCAACAAAAATGTTTTTCACAGGTAAGTGGGCATCAGGCCTTTGAGAATATTTACCTGAGGCAGACGTCTTTGGTTCCACAACTCTCCCATCCACCTTGTGTGGCCTGCATTCATGGCTGCGTCCCCCTCTTTCACAGTGACAAATGTGACAAACCCAAAGGCTCTAGAGTGCTGGTTGTTTGGACCTCCCATTGCTGCACAGTCCATGAGCATTGTTCTCCCTTGCTCAAAATGGCTCCTCAGACTCTCATCAGTTGTTTCAAAGCTCAAACCTCTGAGAAGAGCTTTCACAGCTGTTCAGGCTCTTTGGGAGACTCTGACTTAGACATGCTGGTAGTGGGAAGGGAGACTTTAATGATGCTTCCTCCATGACATCCACAGGCAGAAAGGCTAAATTATCATCATTTTAAAAGATTTTTTTTCGGGGTGCCTGCATGGCTCAGTCAGGTGAGCCCCCGACTCTTGATTTCAGCTCATGTCATGATCTCACAATTCGTGAGTTGGAGCCCTGCCTTGGTCTCCGTGCTGTTGGTGTGAAGCCACCTTGGGATTTTCGCTCTTTCCCTTTCTCTGCTCCTTCCTGCTCACAAGCTCTCTCTCTCAAAATAAATAAACTTAAAAATTTTTTTTCATCTCAAAGACATTTTCTCGAATGTAGAAATTTGATAGACATGGATATTTATTACACAAGGCATTTTTAGATGCTGGGGGATTAACATTAAATTGTAATTCATGAAAGACATTTAGGCAAAGGCTGACATAGTATGATGGAGATGGTGCTGTTTGGTGATCTAATACTGGGGTTGGCAAACTTTTCCTCTAAAGGCCCCAGTAGTTAATATTTTAAGCTTTGTGCACAATGCAATTTCTCTTCCAACTACACACCTCTGCTGTTGTAGAGTGAAAGCAGCCATAGACAGTACATGAATGAGTATGGGTATGTCCCAGTAAACCTTTATTTACAAAAACTGATGGTGGGCCAGATTTGGCTCAGGGGCTCTTGTTGGCTGGTCCCCACTCTCACATAATACAAGATCCAGCTTGAAGATTATGCCCCTTTAGCATTCTGTCTCAAAGTCCTTGTCCAAATGAGCCTTGTGTCACAAGTAACTCAAGGAGGAATTATACAACATGTATGCATACTCTCTATTATTGCTTCATTAAAGTTGGATTCTGTGACCAGACAGCCAGAACCAGAGTTTATGTTGTGAAGATGTGGGGCTATAGCATACAGCTGGTCGGGCTGTCCCCTCCCAAAAGGCTTTCGGCCATAGGAGCTAAGAGACATGGAAATCTAGCTAATGCTAGGCTGCATCCACTCAGGGGAAGGGGAATCTTTTTCTAATTCTTCCATCTAGAGAAAGAGCCTTTTTCTAATTTGTCTACTGGGAGGGATGTCTTTTGCTAATTGTGATAATGGCGCATGGAGTGTGCTAACAGAGGCCCCGGAAAGACCTACGAACCTGACTCATATTCTTCCCAGCTTTGTGGCTACCACTTAAAAAGCGACCTTTGCATGGCTCTTTAATAAGAATTAATTGGAAGCCATAGGGTTTGGCGCCATCATCCAGGAATAAGACACTTCAGGCCTGAGAGATATTAAGGGTAGCTGTTAACGATTGACTATTGCAACCAGAACATTGGGAGATTGTGTTTACTCTCTCTGATTTTGGTTTTAATAAACTGTCGTGGACTTTTAAAAATCCTAGCCCTCTGAAACATTAGGAAAATTATATAGTTTACATAATGGGCCATTATTGTCAAGGGGATCAAATGCTGACTTTGCGTAATAGACGGTGTGAGGAGGCTCAAATTGTCTATACTTGTTTTTCGATGAGATTCCCCATTAAACTGTGATCAGTTGTTTAAGGATTGTGTTTAAAATTTGCTCCTTCTTCATATGACATCAGTGAAACCTGTTGTAAGTTGTTAAGAAAAATGCTGACATTGACTTGTTTTGTTTACTTAATAGGACTAGTGTTATTATTTTTATTATTAAAAATTCCTCATAAAAATTAAAACAAGGCTAAAATATATAAAGGAAAAACTGAAGTCCACTGTGTTTTCTTGGCCTTTGTGTATTGCTGAGAGATAAGTGTCCTAAGTCAGAGCTATAAAAATGTATCTTTGTACATTTTCTTCTAGTATTGTTTTATTTTCCTATTTAATTCTTCAAGGGGAATGGATCCTATTTTGGGGTATGTTGCAAGGTAGGACTTTGACTTTTCCATCTAAATAAGGAACCAGTTTTCAACCATTGGTTGACTACTCCATCATATATTACTATCTAGGAGAAGTGCTTTATGTGTATTTCCTTCGTGTCACACAGACTCTGAAAAAGATATTCATCTCAAGGGGGGAGGTTTCATCGAATCAGTAAGTTTTACTGCTTCATCAAGAACATTCATAAGTGAAACTGGTATTTTTTTTAACTGAAAGTGGCCTATGGAGGTGAATACAGTAACTATGCCCACAGCTTGGTCCCCTGCCCTGATGTGTATCAGGGTACCATCAGTTGTACCCACTGTTGTCTTTGTATTATCAGTGCACATGTCAACACAGTGAAAAAGGAGAAAAAGCAGATTGTGTTTTAGTTTTATTATGAAAATCATCTTGACCTCTCAGACCTTCCTGAAAGGGTCTCAGAGAACCACTGCAATGGTCTGCAAGTTCCAGGAGAGTAGGAATTCTGTCCATCTTGCTAGTCATTGAATCCCCCATGCCTGGCAGGTCGGAGGACCACAGTGAATACTTACTGAATGAATATGTGTTGCCACCTGTATCAGTTAGCTTTTGTAGTGATAATTACATATAACAAATAACCACATTATATCAGTAAACTTGTTCTACTTCTGCACGTGCTGGTTGCTTGGGATCCCCCTGATCTTGGCTGCGTTTGCATGGGCAGCTCTTCTCCTTGCGTCTGGTCCGTGTGTGAGCTGGTCTCACTCGGTGCTTTGTCTCTCATCCTTCTTTGGCCAGTGAGCTAGTCAGGGCCTATTGCAGAGATACAGAGAGAAACCAGAAACACACTGGGCCTTTCAAACCTTGAAAGAGGGACTGTCACTACTACCCATATATTTTTGCCTAGACAAGTCACATGGCCAAGCCCAGAGTCAAGGGGCAAGGAGGGATGCCTTGTCCACAGTAAGGTCATGGCAAAAACGTGGATGCAGAGAGATAGGGTTGAAGAACTGAGACCCAACAGCTAATAGGGAGACCAGCTCATCCCAGTTTCCCGGGATTTTTCTGGATTTACCACTGAAAGCCCCACATTCCAAGAAACCCACCCCAGTCCCTAAAAACCTGGGACAGTTGGTTACCCTAACCACTCCCCAGTATATTTTGAGCTATAAGCAGGTTGACAATTGTATGATGTGAGACCTGGTCCCATTTAAAATTTTTTCTCACCCACTATAACTTTAGATGAAAATATTTAATAGAAAACAACTGGTTATAATTGGGGAAGGGATACATCTTTTTTAATGATTTTAACCCTTCACTAAAGAAAACCTGTTCCGTGTATATAGAACTATTAGGTCACACATTAATATGGTGCATTTTACTCGAACACATTTTTAAACCATATACTAAGGAAATTCAATTTTAAATGTATACATACTCTATCATTTATATGTGATAGACTATGGTAGCAATCTCTTATATTTTGCAAATATCCTTTAACATTTTCTTCAATTCAGTTCATTTTTATATCCTTAATCATGAAACTATAAAAACAAGATGATATTGTTACTGGTACCATGTAATTATGTAACAGCTCATTGGGCAAGAAAGAGCACATTTAAAGGAGTGATGTAAGCAAAGGATATTTTGGAGGTATTAATGACCTTGGGTATCGAAGCTGAGAGACTGAAGCAAATTTATGGGGTTACATTGCATCTTTAGCAGTTAAAACGCAAGAGAGAAATAATAAATCAGCTGAATCGTTGTAAGAAAATTGAATATTGTGTAGAGAGATTAACAGAACTACACAGGGATTGCGAGATGTATATGCCTGTTGCTGGGAATGGTAATGAGAGTATTGGAAATGAATGGTCCTGCATCGTCCTTGAAATATCATTACCTGTTGTTCAGAAAGATCCAGTTCCCATTTGTATTTTTCCTTAATGTAATACATGTGTTTGCACCCTTGTTTGGTGCAGTGGTTTGAAATATGTCAGAAATGTTCTCTAATTCCAGTAGAAAATAACAATGTTCCAGAAGCTCAAAAGAGACTTTTTAAAAAAATCACTAGTGCTTAAAAATATGCCCTTTTAAAAATATAATATTGGAAACCAATGAATCCGTTCTTGCTCTCAAATGAAGATGAATATTTATTAAAAGGATTGACTACCACTACAGGAAGACATCGATGAAAATGTATCAAAAATGAAATAACAATTAAATATACATTATATGTTGGGAGTATTTTCATTCACTATTGTTCTTGGCACCAGCGATTAAATATTTAATACACAAGAATAAAGCTTTATACCCTAGTGCAACAATGATCTCTATGTAATGAAGTCAGCTGCCAATGTCCTATTTTTTTGGAGCAACTCGAGTTCAGCAAAACCTGAGGACAGCAAGAATATGTGGATGGTTATAACATTTATCATTACCACAGCCCTAGAAAGTTGCTAGAACTGTCCTGACGTGACAGATGAGGAAACAGGCTCAGAATGGTTAGTGTTTAGGCAACCACACAGCTTGTAGGCATCAGCATTGGAATGGATGCCATCATTTCCGGTGTCCATTTTTGTTACTGCATCTGTATCTCACTGGCTTGTAAATGGTGCCAAAAGGTACCTCTCTTAGAGTCTTTCCCTAATGTCTCTCTGTCATTTACATGCCTTGCTTTTGTCTGTTCAGTATTCTTCTGGTGAGCAACTCCTCCCCATCCATGTAGGTCTGCTGGATTGGTCACGCCAGCGTCTGCCCCCACAAATATACTTGTACCCATATTCTGTTCTCCCTGATGCAAGGTTGGGCTGTCACTGGATTGGGCCACTCACAGTGCCCGTTACTTTCCCATGGCTTCATCCTTTCCATGAATTTTCCAAACTGGTATAAGACAGCCTTAATTCATCAATCTCCCTCCCTCTCTGTCTCTCTCTGTCTGTCTCGCTGTCTCTCTCTCTCTCTCCCTTCTCTCTCACCCTTCGCCTCAATAAGCTGTAAGCAATTAGTCCTTGTAATACCAGCTTTCATTTTCTCACCCCACCCCTCAAACTCCCAGCACAGTCACTAAAGAGAGCCTCTTTGCATCGAAAGAATCAGTCCAACACACAAAGAGAAGCAACAAAGAGATGAATGGAGAGTGGAAGAATCCAGAAGGCTCTGTATGAGCCCTGGATCCAGCCATGCTGTGCTTTTAGTTGACATGAGCCAATAAATCTCCTTGGTTAAGCTAGTCTGAGTTGGGTTTCAGTAATATTCAACTAAAAGTCTCTTGACAACTGCCTCTCTCTCTTCTGTGCTCCTATAGCCCCCAGAGCCTGTCTTTATGGCATATGTATTCGTATATGCACTATCCTTCCCCACTAGGTTAAGAGGGCATCTAGGATAGACACTGTGTCTCAATTAGTTTGTATCCCCAGCCCCTTGCGTTGTGTCTAAACAAAGTGCTCATTCGTTATTAGAAGAGCACAATAAACACCCCAATAAAGTATGGTCAATGACATGTTCAGGAATATCCTATAAGAAGAGTCCTGAAAAAATGCTCAGCCTCACTGGTATCCAAGAAGTACAACTTCAAATCACAGAAATAGCATTTCACAGCCATCAAGATCAGTAACGTGTTGAACTGGAGTAATAAAGATTGGTGAAGATGTGGGGAAACACACCCGTAGGTTCTTTGTGTTGAGTGTAGTTTGATAAAACCATATGGAAAGCAACTGGGAAAAACCTAGTAAAATTCAACATGCACATATCATTTAATTCTGTGATTCCACTTCTAAAAAAGAAAAAAAAAAACCTTTGTGCGTGTGAACAAGGATCCCCACTGCAGCCTTTTTGGAAAAAATGGGAAAGCACCTAGAACTCCACCTTCAGAACAATAAGGTGTAGCCATGCCTATCATGGAATACTGCAGAACAATTAAAATGAATTGGACAGATCTACACGTATCACCTTGGATCCACTTCAGAAATATGGTGATGCACATAAATGAGATTGTGAGAGGATCATGGAAGGTGATACCATTCACCTGGATGTTTAAAAATCAAAAACAAAAACAAATGGGCTTTATATTCTATTCCCTCTAATTTTGTTTATGTTTAAAATATCCCTTAATAAAATTTAAGACAGTATATTTCCTACTGTTACACAGGATGTAGTAAAAGGTAACCAATGAGAGGAATACCTGCATTAGTTTATCTCTAAGGGAGAAGAGTACGAAAGAAGCTTCCATTAAGTCTACAATGCTTTATGTATTTTAAGGTTTCTTTTTGTAATATTTTATTTTATTTTATATAAATATTTATTTGTTTGTTTATTTACTTGTTTATTTATTTATTTATTTATTTATGAGAGACAGAGAGAGACAGAGACAGAGAATTTTAAGCAGGCTCTGCGCTGTCAGCACAGAGTCCTATGTGGGGCTTGAACTAACAAACTACGGGACCATGACCTGAGCTGAAATCAAAAGGCGGTGGCTTAACTGGCTGAACCACACAGGTGCCCCTATTATGTTTTATTTATTTGGGGAAAAATTCATCTGAAGCAAATACAGCAAAATATTAACAGCCATCAGGTCTAGGGTACACATACTTTCTTATGTGTTAGGAAAAAGACCTGTTGAAGAATGATGATTAGGAAAGTCAAATATTAAAACCTCAAAAAGTATTTTAAAAATCAATAATCCATGCTCAATTCCTTACTTGGTTATTGAGCGACTGCCCACCCCAAACCCCTTGTGCTACGAGGGAGGAAAGGGCTTTCTGTCCGCAAGCAAAACAATTATGGCAGAAAGAGAGGAGAAAATAAAAGTCCTTCAATCTTTTATAATATACAGCAACCTCAAGTTGCATTGTATTAATTTAATATAACCGAAAAAGGCATCTGAATTGCTGCACTGCAGCTTTTCTAAAAGCCACGAGAGTTTAATTTTTATTTATTTATTTTTTCAGCCTTCAGCATTTCACCATTACACCAAATCCCATCCACCGGAACCAGGATTCGCTACCTTCTGCCTCCTGGGAAACTCTGATAATCTGCTGACCTAAAGGTCCAGGTATCAGAAAGTGGCAGGTTAGCGAGGTTTTACAAAGGCCTCTCTGAGGGCAGGATACAACTTAGCCTTCTCCAAGGTAGCAAACTTAATTTGCTATTTATAGGTACCAGTGTTTATGGTCAAAACACTTCCCATTTTGTGAGCAATTGATTTAATTGTAATAACTTCTCTAACCCAGCGGCCTGGACCCAGGCCAGCCACCAACGTTCCCTGACAATGTGCTTATGCTCTGGGAGGCTGAGACCCAGCACCGCGAGGTTGGGGTGGAAGGGAAGACAATCCTTTTGCCGCTAGAAGGTCAGAATGTCTGCAAAACAGTAACAAAAGCACCTATTTCAGAGTCAAAGAAAAGCTAACCGAGGGGCTGCCCTTGGAATAACTTGGGGCTGATCGTGCCCTCCTCCGTCAAGCATTGGGGGCGGGCTGCTGCATTTCCTCTGGGCCCTCCATCCCACCAATGCATATAACAGGGCACAGTACAGAGGAGCCTGTGACAGAGCGATAGAAAGACCATGACCCCTTCTCAGCCTGCAGAGGTTGTGCAGGGGAGTGCTGCTGAGTACGTTGGCATAGTTTTTCTTTTCCTGTCTGCCAAGGGAAGAGGCAGACAAAGGGAATCTTACCTCCCCCACGAGAAACCGTGGTGTGGCATGGGCACATCGGGGAGGTGAGGTCACAACGGAACGGCATAGTCTGGCTCTTAGGTTGACCCCTGACAGTTGTCCAGCAAGAGGGACCTGGTGTTTCTGGACCACGTGACCTGATGCCTCCCTTCAGAAAATGAGCAGACGAAGATAAGGACACACTGCAGAGAGCATGAGATTGAGGGAAAGAGGGGCTGTTGATGCCAAATATACTTCATGGAATCCAGTTTCCCCACAGAATCGGTTTCCCCATGGCGGAGAGTAACTAGGACACGTGGCCTGACCCTCCACCTACACTAGTTAACTGGCCACCAAGAACCCCAACTTCCTGCGTCTGGCTTGGTTCATCACTAAGTCAACGGAAGGCAGGAAACAGCGGACCGTGGTTAGTAATCTACCTGGGCATTTTCCTTCTGCTTTAATTGTGCTTCACATACATCTGTATTGCTCTGTATTATCTCTGAGTTATGCCTACACATCTGGGAGAGCGCATAGGTACTGCCCAAGGCACAGGAGCCAGGGTGGCCCTCTTAAAATGTAAATGTCACCAGGTCACCTTCTGCTCAGCATCCTGCTGTGACATCTCATCTCATTCAGAGCGGAACCCAAAGTCCCTGCCATGGTCCTTGGGCTCTGTGCAGTGTAGACCCCTACCACCACCCACCGTGCACCTCTAACCTCACCTCCTACCCTCTGCTCAGTCCCCCAGGCTAGCTGTGGCTCTCCAGCAGAGCAGACACATGTCAGCCTGGAATGTTCTTCCCCTGATACGTGGATGCCTTGCTTCCACATTTTCTTCAAGTCTTAAGTTGCTGTGCAACTTCCCTAGCCACTCTTTATAAAATGGCAACCCTTAGCCCCAGCCCCCACACTCCATGGACGTATCCCCTTTCCTACTTCATGTTCTCCGCCATGTATATCACCATCTGACATTCTGTATGCTGTAATCATTTGTTTAATATCTGTCTCTCCTTCCCCACCCTCTGAGATTGTTCATTTCATATGTGCAGGGACTTTGCCTCTCTTGATCACTGTTGTAATCTCAGAGAGAAGACCCCGGCACATAGAAAGTGCTCGAATATTTATCGACTCCATGAAGTAGCAGAGAGAAAGATGTTCAATGAACCCAGAAGGTGGAGCAAAATATAATTTTATCCATTAAATCACATTCTAATGGACACCTGTCACCCGCCTATATTTCTGTCCCAGGGCTCCTGCCCAAGTTAGATGAGCAAGATGAGGTCTTTCAGGGGCGTCTGGGTGGCTCAGTCTGTTAAATGGCTGACTTCGGCTCAGGTCATGATCTCATAGTTCGTGAGTTTGAGCCCCGTGTTGGGCTCTGTGCTGACAGCTCGGAGCCTGGAGCCTGCTTCTGATTCTGTGTCTCCCTCTCTCTGCCCCACCCCTGCTCGAGCTGTCTCTCTCTCAAAAATAAATAAACGTTAAAAAGAAAAAAAAAAAAGATGAGGTCTTTCAGTCTCTACCTAATTCTTGAGAGAAAAGCCCTCTCAGAGCAAATATACTTTTCTCTTGCCAACATTGACTGCCTCTTGAGGTTTAACACCAATGTGTGGTTATACTATTAATTTCTTAGCTCTTTTGTCTGTCTGATTAAAGACCGTGTTCCAAGAAGGGGGGGGGCGGGAGAAGGGGGAAGAGGACCCTACCAGGTCGCATCTTTCTATCTCACAGGTGCAGCTACCCCAGGCAGCAAATGCCAGTTCCTGTCCATGAATCTCATGAAAAAGTATCACCAGAATAGGGACTTTCAGACGTCTTTGATAGCTCCCCACACTGGGAAAGACATGTAATATTGAGATCCGGGACACATGCACACGGGCACATTTATATTTCTGAAACAAAAGATTTATGAAACAGTATCATTACTTGGAGCATTGCACTATGACATTTTGCATTCTATTCTCTTTCATTTTTTAAAATGCCAATCTTGATCTCTGACTTCATTTCATAACCCAGTGGATCACAGACCACAGTTTCAAGACCTCTAGTCTAGACCCTGAGCCCCTGAACTAGAGTGTCATGTGCACCTCTGCAGTCTATCACATAAATGTGGAACATACAGTCATTGCACATCAACATTTTCCTGCTTCGTGATCAAGTGTGGTGTAAATAAAAAATAGGATATAAACGTGCATGTATTTTTTAAGACCTTTTATGTCCAAGAGAGATGTTGTCTTATACGTTATGAGATATTTTAGTAGAATAATTAAAAATGACTGTAGTAGCAGATAAAATGTCCAATGTATAGAATACTCCTTCACCATATGAGCAGTTTCCAAAGCCTACGGTCTTGTGAATATTACCAGGTGACTGTCACTTTATGCTGAATGAACTTACTGGGTGATCTCCCTCCTTCTCTGTCTTTGTCTCTCCCTCTCTCTCTCCCTCCGCCTCACACACACACACACACACACACACACACACATACACACTCACATGCACACACTTTATCCTAACTCTCAGAACTCAGGCATTACCTTGGAGTGGCATTTGCTATGGCACTTTGTAAACTAAACACCAGTCGCTGAAAGAGTGAATTATCTATTGAAAAAGCAGTTATACCTACTGAAAAAAAAAAAAAAAGTTCAAGAAGTGGGGAGCCTATGACAAGTGTACAAATTTTATATTAGATCATGCGAACAGACAAAAGCAGGTGGCTTTGAGAAGCCGCAGCTTCGCTCAAGTGGGATTTTTTTCTATCAAGGGCGCTCCTGATCTGCTATCACCACATCATTTTTATATGCTGACTCAGACCATCCTTACATCAGTGTGTAAAGGCAGTATGCAGCTGTTGGGGTTCTCAGGATGCGGTTGTGTAAACTGCGCCTCTACGGAGTTAGTCACACTGGGAAAAAGCCTCTGGTTCCCAGTTCTAGTCGCAGGAAGGAACCCAGCCTCCTATACTCAGTGGCATCGACTGCATTATGGTTAGTGGCGCCAAAGACCTGGAAACAGGGTGAGGTTGATCTGGAGGGAAATGGCTGGCCAAATATTAATATCTATACTACAGAATGCTATGCAGCTCTTTTAGATCCCAGCAATAGCTTAGGTCTGAGGTTACTCAGAAAGGCAAGTTAGGGAAAAAGAAAAATATGGATAGTATAACCCCATGGTTTTTTATTTGGAAAGAAAGGAACATGCTATACGTGTTTGGGTAGAATTACCTATAGGTGTTCTTAGAAGGTTCTTGCAAATTATGGACAGATATATTTTAAATGATCACTATTACTTAGAGAGAGCTAGCGTATGGGCCCGGACAAAGGAGAGGGCAAGGTGTGTAGTTGGCTTTTTTGTTGTATAATCATATTTCTTTCAAAAAGCAATCTTTGGGAATTTAAAATTTTTGACAGAGGATATTTAAAACAGTCAAAGAAAATTACCTTTCTTCTACATCTGTTATAAGTAGAGTGACCTTCTCAAGGTCTCCTACATTGAAAGGGACAGCGTTAGGACTGTCATCCCTGTTTTTGACCCCAAGGCTGCACCCCTTTCCTCAAAGCTACAAGCTGCCTCTTGTGTATCAAGTGCATGTAAAACTTTGTACCCCTAAAACTAGTATTGGGTTGAATACACATAGTGAAGAATAGAATAATGCAATGTAAGAAAATGATCCAAATGATTGTTGTTACCGCACAGTGTTTAATGCAAATTTAAGCATGCGAGTCAGGTTTTACCATAGCTGTTGAAGAAATGTAATGCTGACAGTATTTGGCAATAAAATAATAATCACTGTGTGTATCTCTGATGAAATGAGATTTAATCCATTTGAGCTCCTAATTGTCTGCCACACTACATTAAAGATGGATACAACTATTGTCTCCACTGCTCAGAAATATGAAATTCAAAGCAATATGCACAATGTCTTGAAATAAGCTAGCTTAATGAACCAGCAAATTAGACCTTTCTATCTCTTTATTTAACATCCAGTTCCATGAATTTATCAGAGTTCATTACAAAGGTGCAATATTTAAAGAAATGCTGCTAAATTCATTTATGATTAGAACTAATGACTTTGAAAAAGACTTCTCATATTTTTAGAGAGAGCCATTATTTATTATTGAATTTATATGACTTTGGGTAATAAACGTTCAATCTTTTCTCCCTTCCTTTTGTTATTTATAGTCTGAATTTTGTAATACAGCCACCAAAAAAAAAAAAAAAAAAATCTCATGGAAAGAAGTAAACTTTTACCCCCAAACACAGCAATGCTGTTCGGAAAAAGCAATGACAAAGTTTTCTTCTTGACCTGCGGCAGGTTTTCAGTGGGTGGGTGAAGGGGAACTTTGCCCCTAGGATACATTTGGCAATGTCTGAAGACATTTTTGGTTGTCACACTTGAGGGTGACAGCTCGTGGATGGAGAGCACAGATGCTGATGGACACCCTACAGTGCACAGGGCAGCTCCTTCAGCCAAGAAGTATCCAGCCCTAAATGTCAGTAGTCCCTGGGGCGCCTGGGTGGCTCAATCGGTTAAGTGTCCGACTTCGGCTCAGGTCATGATCTCACGGTTCATGGGTTCGAGCCCCGCATCGGGCTCTGTGCTGACAGCTAGCTCAGAGCCTGGAGCCTGCTTCTGATTCTGTGTCTCCCTCTCTCTCTGACCCTCCCCTGCTCATGCTACCTGTCTCTTTCTCAGAAATAAATAAAACATTAAAAAAATTTTTTTTTTTAAATGTCAGTAGTCCCAAATCTAAGAAACCCTGGCCTAGGTAAATGTGTCTCATTTAAAGAACGCTCCATTTTATTCAATATTTTCTTAAATGGGATCACTTTTCATCTGGTCACACAGATTTAGAGGAAGACCAACCAAAAGTATGGATCTGGATCGAATGATTTCTCCCCCTAATAGTTAAAATAGTAATGACTTTAGCATCTGTAATAAAGACAGTAGAGTGGGCTAGAATGGCAACCTTAAATATAGATTAGAGAAATGACCTGAACTCATCCAAACCTTTATATATTTTCAAGCAGGCAGCTTGGCCATTTTAAACCAAAGGCATCTGACTATCTAATAGGTTTCAACAGTTACCATTTTAGTCCGAACATGCTTAAAAGAAACCTGCTTAGGATTCTAATTTAGATGAGAAGGGTCTATTTCCAGAGTCAAGAATGGTGGCAAACAATGGGAAGATCACAAAGTCTGATTCACTGTAACGTGCATTTACCCAGAACATTATTTATGGTCAGTTCAAGGTAGCAGTTCCACACTTTGACAGAGGTACGTTTGATTTCAGTATTGCTGAGTTTCCCTTTTAATGTTCTAGTCTTAGCCCTTTAACTTGAATCTGTCTCTCTGCACCCATATGGAGTCTAGTTAATTTGATAAAATTTAACTTTGTTTGTTTAGTATCCCTGTGATAACAATGATCAGTGTTTCTTTAGACCTTATGTATTTAAAGGAAAATAGAACCATTATGAAGTGGTCCAATGAAGAAGGATGAAGAAATGGAAATTCTCCTCATCCAAAAGAAAATAACAATCAAGAATCAGAAAAGAAAAAGATTAGAATTCCGATTAGCTATGCTTCATGAGAATCAGAGTGTTTTGAAGGAAACTTGGTTCGATATCTAACATATGTTGGTGTATTCTTCGATCTCATTAAGTAGAGTGAATATGATTGAAACAGTCATAATTTAAGGGTTGTGTAATGCGGCATTTCTTATGCAAGGGAAATGGTTTACTGGTTATGTGCTTGTCATGTATTTTCAGAAAAATAAATGTTACTAGCATGTCAAGTCCGTGATTTTACTATAACTGTTCTCAAAGATAACGAAGTAGGTCTTGGTGTTAGACCCCGCTCTATTTAGAGACAAATACCAAGTAAAGTACACAGGTAGGGCAAAAATTACGACTGGTATGCAAATGAATGAAATCCTAGGGCAGTGGTTCAAAGTCATCATTCTGCATAGGGTCCCCCTACAGCTTGGCCATTAACTCCTCTACCGCCACCTCAAAGTCATCATTCTCAACATTTTCATTATACAGCATTTTGGATGAACAAAGTAATAGGGGTAGAGGTATAATGGCCTCAGCATGTCATTACATTGTTTTTTACAACTAATAACTATTAATGTTTACTGGGCCCTTGGGATGATGATCAATAACGTTTACATAGTGTGTATTACATGCCAGGATGTTGTAAGGATGTTACTTATTCAGTTTTGAGTTTTGTTTTGTTTTGTTTTGTTTTTCAACTCATTTAATCCACAAAATACCCCATCTAATCAGACACAGTTAGTCCACAGTGGTGCTGGGATTTGCAACCAAGGATCTGTATCTGGAATCTGTGCTCTTAACCACGATGCAAAACTAGGTCTCTTGTGAGACAACAGGTGCCACGCACTATGTCAAAGGCTCTTACCTATTATCTTATTTAACCCTCATGGTACTCTGCTGCTGGGCATCATTACCTCATGGATTACATGCAGCTGATGGGGCAAATCAATTCTTTTCTCACTCAGTCGGATAGAGGGATAAACTTCCAGTTACTCAAGACTTCATGTCAGGGAAAATCAAAATGGGGAAGACATAAGAAGAGTCTTAAGAGATGTGAAAAGTAGAGTTTTGATTAATGTTTATTCCCCATTATACCCTTCTTAAAGCTCATTCTGTTTGTATGACTATAATGTACTTATACATCCAGGCATATCATGTGATATGACTTATAAATTTATAGTATAGTATAGTATATTTATAGGAAATATTTGAGCAAAAAATTTATACCAATGGATACATATTCTATAGTAACTCCAGATTTTCTCTCTCCCTGAGCCATTTCCTTGACATACACAAGTCAGCTTGGAAACTTACACTGTCTTCTTACAAGGACGACTTCATTTGCTATATACATTTAAATCCACTTTCACAGCACAACGTCACTAATTTCTGGGAAATATCTGGGACATAAAAAATAATATGTTATTTTGAGATTTCAACATGATGAAATAAAAAACAAAACAAGTAGTCAATTTACAGAAAAGAGCACATTGCTTAAAGGAATTCAAGAGGTTAGCTGAGTGAGCCATTTGGACACTTAGCATATGCACTCCACAAATATTCATAAAACCTTATGCCAGCCATAGCAGGGGTCACCCCCATGTGGCTCTGTCCTCAAGTTGCTGACTCTCTAGCCCAGTGGTTAAGAGCAAACATCCCTGGCTGTGTGACCTTGGGAAAGTTATTGAGCCTCTCTATGCTCATGTTTTCTTATCTGTACAGTGGAAAAGAGTACCTACCTCAAAGGTTATGGTGAAGGAGTAGATAAATTAATAAATGTAAAGTGCCTAACACTGTGGTACCCACAAACCACTATATTCTCATTACTGTGCATCATGGTTAATTTTATGGGTCAACTCGGCTAGGCCATGATGCCCAGATATTTGGTCAGACATTATTCAATGTGTTTTTGAGAAGGTATTTTTTAGATGAGATTAACACTGAAATCGGTAGACTTTGAGTAAAGCAGATTATCAGAAATGTAGATGGGTCTTATCCAATCAGTTGAAGGCCTTAACGGAAAAATACTGACCTCCCCCAAAGAATCTATAGATTGTGTTATAAATTGCCTTTGAACAACAATTGCAACTCTTGGGGCGCCTGGGTGGCTCAGTCGGTTAAGCGTCCAGCTTTGGCTCAGGTCATGATCTCGCGGTTTGTGGGTTTGGGCCCCGTGTCAGGCTTGTCCTGACAGCTCAGAGCCTGGAGCCTGTCTTCAGATTCTGTGTCTCTCTCTCTCTTTCTGTCCCTCCCCTGCTCATGCTGTCTCTCTCTCTCTCAAAAATAAATGAAACATTTAAAAAAAATTTGTTTTGAATAAAAGAATTGCAAGTCTTGACTGGGTCTCTAGCCTGTCAGACTATCCTGCAGACATTGGATTCCATACGTGTGTGTGTGTGTGTGTGTGTGTGTGTGTGCGCGCGCGTGTGTATACATATATATGTGTGTGTGTGTATATATATATATATGGAATCTTATGACTATATATGTATAAAGATAGATATACATTCTGTTGGCTCTTTCTCTGGGGACCCTGACTAATATCCTACAGAATAGTGCAACTAGTATTTCCAAGCCCTTCATACATATTATATGTATATTCATACATATCATCTCACTTAGTCTTCATAAAAGCCCTATTACCCACATTTCACAAAGAAGCAAACTGGCCTAAGAAAGGCAAGTGACTCGCCCAAGTTCCATCCAGCTAGTACATGGCAGAGACAGGTCTCTCTCTCATACTCCCCTTCCTCAAGTAAATGCCGTCATTGTTTAATTTAGGGTTAAAAAAAGTTCGGGCTTCCAGTTCTGGGTGGAGTGATTTGTCTTCAGCTTTCCCACAAGGCTGGGTGACACAGAAATATTGATGCAGCTGTTTTAAAACACTGTTCAAGCTATTGAGAGATATTAAATGCCAAATAATAAATGCCCAAAAGGAATTTTGCCCGCCTTTGATTGTAATTCTTGCCTGAATTGAACTGCAGAACTGTTTCGGTGAAGCTGTTCACAATATTGCAGACAAAAGCCAATGAGACAGGAAAGAATGTGGAACTCAGAGTCCCCTTATTTCAAGAGCCATCTGGCAGAGGGGAGCAAGCGTCACGTCTTAAGTGAAACTAGTCAAGGTTCCAAGAAGATCAACTGTGGTTTTGAGGGGAACAAATGTCTTTTGAGTTAGATGGGAGGTTCAACTGTTTGAGGACGATTTTCAAGCCCTATCTTCTTATCAAGGGAGCGTATTAGGGAATTGGCAAATCCAATCAGGCCTCTTTCAGTAAATAACTCTGATCCTTGAATGAAGCTTATCTGAGGGCTCACCAGAGGCATTTAAACCAATCCGAGAACCATCAGGCAAAAGCAAATGAGCTAGCATTCAGAAATCATTTCCTTTTATGTGCAAAACTGTTCTAAAAAATAAAACCTACAGAGTTCAAAAGAGCTATAAGGAAATACTTTTACAATCTGTTCCACTGGGTAACAGATTGAATTTAGCCTCAGCTGGTGATTTTTGTCGCCTTAATTATAGGCAATAACAACGCTTTAAATTGATAAGGCGCTTTTAACTTTGCAAAAGATGGTCAAGTTCATTCATCAACTTATCCACTTTGTTGTACTGTGCTATAATTTTCAAACTGATGGTCCAAGACAGCAGGCTAGCACATTATACCGAAAGGCATGTTAAGGAGGATTGTCAATACATCTTTTTTTTTCTGAACAGTTTAAGTGATGATGACACGATCTGAAGAAAAGTATCTGATATAATTTATTTAGTCCCCAAAGACAAAATATCTACATGAAGGCAAATGAATAGAGAACCCTAGAGAATATAAAAAAAATTGGGGGGCACCCGGGTGGCTCAGTCAATTAAGCATTCGACTCTTGATTTCTACTTAGGTCATGATCTCACGATTGCGGGATCCAGGTGCACCCTTGGGCTCACACTCAGTGCTTAAGAATCTCTCTCCCTCTCTCCACCCTTCTCCCACTCCCGCACTTGCTCGTGCACTCTCTCACTCTCAAATAAATAATAATTTTAAAAATTATTTTAAAAAATTTACTTTCATGTACATGTTCTAAGTATCAAAATGCAAACCAAAACCAAGTAGGAAAGATTGGGGAATGAACTTTGCTGTGCATTTCTCTCTGTGAGTCGAAGTGTTGAGAGTTTATTGTGTTTTAATGTTTCCAAAAAATACTGGAACAGGATTAAGAGCAAGGGGTTTAGAAGTGACTTTTGAAAGATACATGCTGTGCTTGGCTATAGAAGCATCTTTATTTGGCTTATTAAAAAAAAATCATATACTCAGTATAATAAGGAATTGATAGGTTGGCAAACTCTTCAACTATAAAATTGCTAAATGGTGTTTAAAACAGCTGGAGATGCTTTGTCTATACATTTCGTATTCCTATTTTGAATTGTATGAGATAAGATTATATGCCATGTTTTTAAATTATGTGACAAAGGAAGGCAAAAGTCTTAAAGTATATGAGGCTCTAAACTTATATTTAGATGTTTCCCTTTATAAACAGACAAGTTTGTAAAATCAAATTGATAGAGACATGCTTACATAATTTTGGAGGGTAAATCAAAGAACTAAAGCTGTAGGATGTGGAATTTCTATCCAGGAATATGTTATGAAGATAGTCAATGAGAGGTATGTGTATACATAAAATATGTACTAGCTTATATTCTTTTGTGTTTGAAAAGAGAAAAAGCATTATTAAATAACTATAAATGGTATGTTGCCGCATTAGAATTAACTGTTATAGCAAAGTTTTTTATACCAAAAGTACAAAAATTCTGTGATTAGTCACAGTTTATACTTCATTTGGTCCCCATCCATTGTATACCATAATGCTAGCCTTTCCTGTTAAAAATTTGATGCTCCACTGATCCAAGCACCCAACTGGAAGTTTGTTTTCTTTTAGCATGCTCAGCAAAATTACTGTGGTCATTGTCTATTACCCTAAGAATGAGGTCTCTGTGTCTTTGTCTCTGTAACTTCCATGAGTTCTCTATCTGTAATGACAAAAGGAAGAAAGCAACCCAGGGCTACAGTATTGTACAACTTTGGGGGCAACATTCACATTTTAGTCTAAGTGAATCTGTAGCACTGTTTATATAGACTACCGTGTGAGTGGTGCAAATGCCCTCAAGTTAGGTTAAGCCCCAGGAATTAACAGAAGTAGGTAAGGTTATATCAGCATAGAGCATTTCCTGCTGTTTGGTTTTCTCTCTCCACCTTTACAAGGGACAAACACTTTGATCTCATCTTCCTGGCTTTGCTTGGCACTATAGTTTAGGCATCTAATAGGACAGACCAGATTAGAAAATCCAAATGACCTAACATGGGCCAGGCATCCACACCCCTGCTTAAAGAACTGCAGCCACAGAAGTGGTTTCATGTGATTCAACTTTGCAACAGACAGAATCTCTGAGAAAAATGTATGGATCATGCAAAGCAAGTTGGTTACTCAGCTTTCTGTGGTTACATAGATGATGCTGGATTTTGTTAAGAGAGTCTATACTCTGTAAGAATCTTCCTATTATGCAGAAGTCATTCACCCTGATATAATTACTCTTCCATGACAGTAAACATGGCTTCATGAGTAGATTTTATGATTTATTTTAAAATATTTGTGTACCCTAAGTGGGAGTGGATTATAGTTTCCTGCCCCACTGAAATCACAGGTGTGGCCATATGACTTTCCTTAGCCAGTAACTGCTATTGAAAATGATGGCTGTCAGTTTTGAGCAGAAACTGTCATGTGCTTTCTCCACTGCTCCTTTCCTTCTGCTATGATAGAAGCAGCATGTTAGAAAGTCCTTCCTGTAGCTTAGAGTGATGAGCCAGAACCAGATGTGATAATCCCTGCCTTTTGATAGAAATGTTTATCCTTTAATATTTAATGCAATTATCAGTATGATTTCATTTGGATCTTTCTTTTTTTTTTCTGTTTTCCCTTCTGCTTTTTGTTCCTCTTTTCCCCTTTTCCTGCCTTTTCTCTGGTTATATTGTGGAAACTCTTGCTTCTATTATATTCCTACAAAGAGTGTTGCTGATTTTGTTTTAGCAGGCAGTTAACTTGGACAGATTCAAACAGTGAACTCTGTTGCCTGTGGAGGATAGCAGCTCACAGCTTCCCCCAAGCTGCTTTAAGTCTGCCTCACACATTGTTCAGGGGTCAGAGGCTTAGCCAAAATTTGTGCACAGAAGTAGTGGCCCTTCTGCCTTTTTTCTGGGATTCCCTCCTTGCTTCCCAGCAGCAATGACTGGCTCAGAGCCTTTAGTTCCTCTAGCCAGAAAGAACAGTAGGTTTTCTAGTAGAATTTGTGCCCACCCATGCTATGATTTCGGGTTATTCTAACACTAAAATGGGAAACTCATGTTATAATCAACTCTGATGATGAGTCTTATAAGTTTTGGCCCCCTTCCTAAATCTGTCTCCTTTTGCTCACTCTCCAGGACCTTTAGGTAGTTTTGTTGTTGTTGTTTTGTTCTTAATGTATTTTGTTCAGAGTTCACAGTCATTATCCACAGGAAAAGCGGATAATGGAACCTAACCAACCATACTGGAAGTGGAACTCTCTAAAGCCAGTTCTGAGATAGGTGTATAATAAGAATCAGAAATAAGATTTTATGATTGAAAGCCATTGTGGTATGAGGGTATATATGTTCCTGCTGCCTGTTTTACCCTAAACTGAGTAATTCGCAAGCTAGGGGAATCTGGAACATTACTATTAGACTATTTCACCGCTGTCCTTGTGAAATCCATTTAAAGACAAATGAATTTCCCCAAATCACTCTGGCTTTATGAGTTTTGCTCTTCTACTTACACTGGTAACATACTTTAAGTGGTATTCTTTCCTTCTTAATTTCTAATACAGTCATGAAGAACAATACTCCTTAAGTTGAGAAGACATTCTCTTTCCATATGTCCACATTTCATCCTTATCATTGAAATCACAAGGTTTGGAGATCAGAACTCACAATCTAAATGGAATGCACATCTACCATAGTGAGTCACTAACAGAATTGGGCCTGGCAAAATTATTAAATATTTCACTTAAGAGCACATAATTAATTGATTCTGAATTAAAAACATGGTAACATGTAGAAGATGGAGATAGTAGACGTAAAAGGAAGTTACACAAAGGAAAACATTTTTCTTGGGATTGCCATTTCAGTGTTTACTTATGCTAAAATGGATTCCGTGGGAAGTAGGTCTTTCATCCTGCAACACAGTAATGCAGGTCTTTGGCATAATTGTTGCATATTATATATGATATTGCCTTTACTAGGAATGTAAGATTGTGAATATGCACGCTCAGAATTTGAGTATATACTGCTGTCTCTTAGTTGACTAAAATCATGGAAATATACATACACACACACACACACACACACACACTTTATTTATTTAGTCCCTAAGGTAGTTACTTTGCAGGATCTAATTGGTAATAACATTTCTTCTTAAAAGTCTATAGGAGAGTTGTAGATTAGAAGTCTTTTGGAAGTACATCACAGTCTTTGAGTATTGTTGATTTCCACTAAAATTATGAGTAAAATGTAGGAAGCTGACCCCAGGAGATGCCCTATAGGTATCCTCACAACTTGCATTTTCTGATTTTAACATGCATCTGTAATTCTGCATAAAGAATCTGAACATGATGTTCACGTAACTAAACTCATTATGCTTTTTTTCCTTTACATATTTTCATCGGACTCAGCCCATCCTTTATTCAACAAATATTTATTAAATGGCTCCTTTGTGCCAAGTACTGAGTATGCAAGAGTGAACAAGACAAAATTTCAAACGTCATGGTACTTCCATTCTAGAAGACCAGACAACAAACAAGCACATAAGTAATATCACTTCACATCGTAAAGGATGCTGTGAAGAAACATAAAGCAGGGCGAGGAGCTAAATTTCACTGGAACTCTCTTTTGCCCTGTAATTTCTTGACCTTTGCATCATCACCAATCACAGTGACTATTCTGAATTGTAAGTAAGCCCTGGACGAGAGATGGAGGGTTGATCCACATTTTGCTTCTACTTACCCTAAATCCAACCCACTGTGTTGTCCATGCTGTCAACAAAGACACCAATAACCTCCTCATTTCTAAATCCATTGAGCGCTTCTCGTTCTCTTTCTGACTTGACTCCTCTGTGGCAGTTGAGGTTGCTCTCCATTTCCTCAGAGAGCTTTCCTGCCCCTGGGACATCTCTGGTCATTCTTGGCTTCCTTTGGAGTCTCCTCTTGGTCTTGGTGTGCAGTCATTATGCTGTAGCATTGTGGAGCCTGAGAAGGTTGGGCCCACAACCCTCTTTTTTTCCTCTCTGACATGTTCTCCTTGATATATCTTGTGCCTCTTCCCCACCCCACCCCCCTCACCTGCTTCGTTACCCACTTCCAGTGATTGAAAATCTGTGTCTCCTGCTGAGCTATTGCTCCCAAACTGCAGACTTGTGTCACCTACAGCCTAAAAACACATTCACTTGGATGTGTCTCAAGTTTCTCAACTTCACTATGTTCTAAACTGAATTCACCATCCCGACTTCCTCCCTTTCCTGCCCCACCTCAGCCTGTTCCTTCTTATAGGCTGTTCCCCATCTCAGGAAATGGCACCAGACCCTAATCCTTAGCTGCCCAAGCCAAATAGCTGGGTGCCATCTCTCTCCCTCACCCTCCATATCTACTTAGTTACAAAGTACAGTCAACTTGACTGCTTTGGTGTTGGTCAAGTCCATTCCCCTTAGACCAGGCTGTAGTATGGTCTGCATATGCCCTTCCAAATCCCCTCCCCCCTTCACATTGCAGCCTGCATGAGCTTTCTAAGCTCTAACCAATTGTGGCTGCCTTAGGCTTGAGGCCCTTCAAAGCTTCTTTCAAGAGGAATACCGTATTGCACACAAAGCTCTCCACCTTCGTAGATTCTTGTAACTTTCTCCTTTCTCAAGAAGCTCAGCTCAGCTGGCTGGAGTCCAAGTTGAAGCTTTGGGCCTGCATGGCCTCCCAGTCTCACACACCGACCTCCACTTCCAAAACTGCACGAAATGCCACATGATGGGGTATGAGATCTGACTTCCCGGGCAGTGCCAGGTGATACATCCAGAAAGATGGAGAAGTTAACTCCCCATGGATATTCCTTAAATAAAGGAAAGCAGGAGATGGAAGGGAACTGGGCAGAGAAATTTCCCCTTCTTGCTACTTCTGTGGACTCAAGAAGGCGTTTCTTCTTGTAACCTTTCAAGCAAAGTCCCTTGTCCCACGCAGATTCACCTGCTGAGTTGTGACTTGCTGTGCCTCACTTTGGCTCATTGCAACATGGTGGCCACCAAGGCTATGTGTTATAGTGGCCCTTCCCTTTATAACCTACTGTCACTGCCCTGGCCTTGCATCTCCCACATTAAGCATCACTGCTTTCATTTCTGCCTTGGGGTCCACTTTCCAGAGGACCTGGGTTAGCCAGAGACCAAATTTCCTGGCCACTGCTTATCCCCCTGACTCCAGAGTTTGCTTTCCCATCTTTCTTGCCCAGTCCCCAAACTCAGCAGCGTGATGAGCGGGCCCTGTTCTCTTTCCTCCAGCAGGCCTCTGTACAGACGCCCTCCTCCCTCCCCTAGAGAAGTCTATGTCTCATGTGGAAGGCATTCCTTGACACTCCTGTTGACCCAGCTGGTTTAGGGACCATGTTTTGATGTTCCCATAGTGTAGACATTATTTTTCACCCCTGTGGAAGTGCTTCTTACCCAGCATGGTGTTTACTGTTTGCTGGTCTTTCCCACTAGACAGGCAGTTATTCACTTTTGTACCTCCAGCACCTGTCACAACGGCCGACACGTAAGAACCCAATAAATATTTAATGAGTGACTGAAAGGATGAATACATGTTTTCAAAAAGGGATAACTTTTATGAAAAAAAAAAAAAAAAGAATACACCAGCAAAAAAATCGAGCTAGTGTTCAATTATTTGCTGAGAAGGATTTAGTATACTCTTTTTTTTAAAAAAGTGAAGCACGTTTCTTATTTTGTTGTTGTTGTGGTGGTAGTGTGGTGGTGGTGTGTATGTGTGTCAGTGTGAACCTTCATAGCATTAAATACTGTATAGTTCAATGGTTAGGTGTAGGACTAGGTAGAAGTTTGACTCTAGAGTCAGATTGCCAGTGTTTAAACTCCACCTCTCTCAGTGACCTGTTTGGGGTGTGTGTGTGTGTGTGTGTGTGTCCCCGTCCTTCACATATACTTGGACAAAGATTTCCTCATCTGAAAATGAGGTTAATAACAATCTCCACTTCATAATGATTGTTTGGAAGCCTAAATAAGTCAAACAGCCAAAGAGTTTGGTACAAGGTTTGACACAGTTGTAAGTAAGCATTGGTGATCGTGACTATTATTATTTGTAGAAGGCACTTTTAGTATCACCTCCTAAATAATTTTGCAGTCCATTGGGTAGAATGTTTCTGGTTGCAAGGTGCTGAAAAGCCCATCCTAAATGACAAATAAGACATCCCTGGAGAGAGAGGAACCATCCAAGGTAGATCAAATACCTTGCTCTCTCCACCTCTCCGCTCCATTTTCTCATGATGATTGAAACCTAATTCTGGGGCACCACGTGTTTGTGACACAACATCAGTGGCGATGTGACCCACATGCTTCTTTGTTCTCAACTAACCACCTGTTCCGAGAGGGAAAAACCATACCTGAAGCATGAAATGGAAATCTTTCCTTCATTCTGATTGGACCAGTATTAGTTATGTGACCAATCAGAATCACAGAAGTGGGGTGAGGGAGAAGGGATGGCGTGTGATTGGCTCAGACTGCTTAAGATCCACTCCTAGAGCCTGGTCTTAGGTTACATTTTCCATAGACATGTGGAATGGTGAATACTTGACCAACATCTGGGTTCTGTTTAGAAAAAAGAAAGTGGCAGATGGAGGCTGACTGGGCAATCAGCAGTGTTTACTACATGTACTCTTGTCAGGAAGTAGGGAGATGCTTCTATTAATGAAAAGAATGGATTATAGCACATTGCATTAACTTTAGAAACCATATTGCCAGGTATAAAAAATAAAGTATATATTTATATGTATATTTTATATATGTATAGCTAATATTTATTGAGAGATTGCCTTGTGCCAGGCACTATGTAAAGGTCTTCATATTTACTATTTCTTTCAATCTTCACAAACACATTCATTAATAAGGCAATACTTACTGAGCACCTACCACATTGCAGGCACTGTCTAGTCACTAGGAATATTGGAAGTCAAAAAAGACCAAGACCTCATTCTCTCATGTGCCCTCCATTCTGTACTTAGGAAACTGCAGCCCAGGGGAATAGAATGAGTTGCACCCCATCACAGAGCTTGAATGTGACAGAGTTGGGATTTGAACTCAGAGTCTGACTATCATGCCAAAAGTAAGTTGGGACAGGAAAATGTTTGGCTCTAAGTGAAGTACTGTAAATGTGAAGTAAGATATGAAGTGAAATTCAGTCACAGTACTCGGCCAATCCCAGACCCACTTCTTTCAAGCCCCTGCTTCTCCTGAGAGGGTTCTCTGTGGCTTGGAAAAGACATTACTTCCAGGGTCAGGCTCCATGACCTGCAGTGGAATCACCACCAGAGAGTGCCCGGGATCAGGAAGAATAGTCTGCAGGCTAGGAGTGCAGCGAACAGAAACCATGGGCTCTGAGGCCCCAGGAGAGCTCTGCACAGATTTAAACTCCCCATAGGAATTCACCCTTCCTCCCAGACCTCCTCTCTCACCTGTAGTAACTTCATTTAATGTCACCTGTCACTTTGCTTCTGGAATGCCATTGTAGCCAGCCTGCTTGCCAAAAAGAGGGTTTTTTTTGGCATCTGGTTGGGTGCAACCCCCGGGCTTCTCAGCGGGCACCTAAGGCTAATTAAAGAATGAGACACATTTGAAAAAAATTTTTTTAAATAGGCTTTATGCCCAGTGCAGAGCCCAACACGGGGCTTGAACTCACAACCCTGAGATCATGACCTGAGCTGGATCAAGAGTTGGACACTTAGCCGACTGAGCCACCAGGTGCCCTGAGACACGTTTTAAAATCTTTGTCCCTCTCTTATTATAGTGCTCCATCACCTCACATTTAAGTGAAAAGTTAATAGCCAACTTTGACTAGGTTACCTTGAATTCTAGTTCCACTAAATAGAGTCAAACTTAGATAGAGAATTAGTAACTGAATCATAGGAACTTGACTGAATTCAAACGTCTCTTTTCACTAGAATTGGATGTTTGGCCAAGTTTAACAATGGTTGGTTTGCTTCTTAAAGCAATCTTGCAGAGGCTCTCAAGCACCCACTGTGTGTCAGGCACTGTGCTAGGCGCTGGTGGATAAAAGCAACATGAATTGTCCCCCAGAAGCAGACTGATGATTCTTTTGAAGATGATTTCTTAATGCAGTGTTCCTGGGAGACCCTCGCAAAGCAGGGACGGGGGGGTGGGGGGTGGGGGGGTTGGGGAGGGGAGAGGCGCAGGGAGTGGGAGGGTAGAAAGAGCAAAGGAAGAAGGCAAGCCAGGTGGTGCTGTCAGGCAAAGTCCCAGCCTCCGCCAGTTCCTGCAGGGAGCCCTGGAGTGTAAGGACACCTCCAGGGTGTCTCCCACTCCAGATGAGGGAGTTAGGCTTTCTAAGTCCCGTGTGAGCACTCACTGGCTACAGGCCACCCTCCCCCACCCCCTATGGAAACCCTCAGGCATTTCTGGCACCCTGCAGAGTGAAGCCTTGAGCAGTCCTGGCCCAGGCTCTGTTAGCCGCAAAGGTTTAAGGCAGGTAAGGGAGGGGCGTCGGAACCGGAAGAAGGATGGAAGGGCAGCTGGGCAGAGCATGAACCAGACAACGACCTACTCCTTACAGAGCTTATCATCTGCTGGGTCGGCGTGAGGGATCCATGGCAGGAAAACAGATAACTACGTCATTATCAAATATGATGAGTGCACATGGGCAGTGAGCAGCGTGTGATTTTTAGAGACTAACCAGTGAGTATCTAGTTGGAATGGTCACCAGAAGTGAGCGTTCTCAACCCACAGGCATCCTTTACCTTTTGCTTTTCTCTCCTCTCCCCCAGGGCTTTCATCGGAGCTGCCATCTTACCACCCTGAGGGGCTAGGTGTGAGGACCAAAGTTCTAAGAATGGCTGGGTAGAAGAGTAGAACGATCCCTTGTCTCTGGTGGCATCATGGAGCCAGTGTACCATCGCGGACAGTCACCTCCAGACTTCTTTCTTGAAGAAGGAACACACAACCATTTGTTGAAGCCAGAGGAAATAGGATTTTTCTGTTACACGCAGAATTATTATGTGTTATATATATATGAGAGAGAGAGAGAGTATGTATGCATTTCTCTAGTGGGAGGAGAGGGAGGGGTAGAGGGAGAGAGAGAATTTAAGCATGCTCCATGCCCAACCCAGGGAGGAGCTGGCTTGAGGCTCTATCCACAATTGTGAGATCACAACCTGAGTGGAAATCAAGAGTCGGGTACTTAACCAACTGAGCCACCCATGCACCCCACAGCCAGATTTATTCTTTTTCTTTTAATTTTTTAATGTCTATTTGTTGTTGAGAGAAGACAGATAGAGCATGAGTGGGTGAGAGGCAGAAAGAGAGGGAGACACAGAGTCCCAAGCAGGTTTCAGGCTCTGAGCTGTCAGCCCAGAGTCCAACACGGGGCTTGAATCCACCAACTGTGAGATGGTGACCTGAGCTGAAGTTGGCACACTTAACTGACTGAGCCACCCAGGCGCCCCCAGCCAGATTTATTCTTAAGCAGCTCTTAAGTCTTGGAGGGAGGGGTTGACGTAGAGAAGATCAATTTCACAGGAAGGAAGAGCAGAGGTAAATACAGAAATAGGTTGGAAGGCTTCTGACACTAACTTCTCTACAGAGGTGTAAAGCATTATTATGACACTTTAATATAGCAGGTCTCAACAGAGTAAGTACAAGAACAGGGTTTATCATCTTTGTGGGAATCTTCACCTGCAATAATGGGTTCATTTAACCCTGGCTTTCCCAACATCAGTTCAATTAACATTTGGGGCCAGATCATTCCTTTCTGTTGGGGGCTGCTCTGTGCATTGTAGGACATTTACCAGCACCCCTGGTTTCTACCCTCTGGTGGCCGGTAGCACCCCCTCAACCTAGTTGTGACAAACAAAAATATCTCCAGACATTACAGAATGTCCCCTGAGGGGGAGGGGCAAAGCACACCCAGTTGAAAGCCACCAGTTTAGGGGCGCCTAGGTGGCTCAGTCAGTTGAGAGTCTGACTTCAGCTCAGGACATGATCTCGTGCTTCATGGGGCTCCAGCCCCGTGTTGGGCTCTGTGCTGACAGCTCAGAGCCTGGAGCCTGCTTCTGATTCTGTCTCTCGATCTCTCTCTCTCTCTCTCTCTCTCTCTCTGTTCATCCCCATGCTCATACTCTCTCTCTCTCAAACATAAATAAACATTTAAGAATTTTTTTTTAAAAAAGGAAGCCACAAGTTTAATCTGCGATCTTTTTCTTTCACATAGCTATCTAAAACCTCTAAGTTTTATCTACAAACTTTACAATTAATGATAAATTATATTTAACTACAAGAGGGCAGTGAAGAAAGCAATGTTTTGTTCCTATAGGCCTACCTTCTTTTATGTAAACATTGAAAACAGAATCTGTACTTATCAAAAAAACAAAAACAAAAAGAAGAAGAAGAATACGAATCACAGAAGAAACTTACTTTAAGCATACCTTAGGTGAAATCATTTTTCACCATGTACCTCAGTTTCCAGATCTATAAATGAAGGAACTTATGTTAGATAGCTCAGAAGTATTTTTTCCTTTAAAATTCAAATTATTCCGTGATTCACTGAAAATTTGGGGGGGGAGGGGCTTACCCTGGATCTGAAATGATGATTCAGTTTACAGAAATGTGATTTACATGCCAATGAGGCATACTGATTTTCCTTCTAAAAGTCTTGTTGAGGATATCATTATTTTAAGGAAGAAAAATAGTCATTGACACATAGCCTTTTTTTTAAATTATTATTTGACAAAGCAGTTGTGCTCTCATTGAGTTAAGGTCAGGTTTCTACACTGTTATCTTGTGAAAGCATTCATTATCAGGTTCTTCGCCTTCTTTTACAACTGACATGGCCCCAGTCAAAACCAGAATATGCCAAGGAAAGGTCAGTAAATGCTGAGGTGAGTCAGTTTGCCTAGGGAAGAAAAGGAGGGGGCTGTTTCCATGGCTTCGAACAGAAGTAGGGAGAGAAATGTGAAAAATGAAAACTAGTTTACAGTGGCAAACAAAATGAACCGGTCTATAAATATTTCATAATTTTAGCCCCTTAAACTCTCATTGTTCGATGGTAATCTTTATTATGAGTAATCATGGGTTGCTTTTTTGTTTGTTTCTGGCTTTTTCTGCTGATCTTTGTGCCATACATCTCTGAAATAACACCCACTAATTTCTTCTTCATTTACCTCGTGCTGGTAGAGAGAGACTATATGTAGTCATCAAGTAGGAAGTTAAAGACGTAACTATCCAATTTAAACAAGTACATTTTTAGAGTCAAAAGAGTATTGCCTATAACGATGAAAGCCCAAAGATGAAGTCCTCAGTAATGTTTTCCTTTTGGAATAGAATAATTTTTAAAATATCCTAAGAGGTTAAGGAGGTCATCCACACATAGGAGCAGTTATGTTACTGTGTTTTGGGAGGGTGCCCAAGGAGCGACAGCAACTGAGATGTGTTGGGAGGAACCCTCTTTGCTTAGAAGTGGGGCACACATCTCTTGCCTTTACCTGTCCATGTCCACCCTCTTTATTGTTTTTAAGTTTATTTATTTTGAGAGACAGAGAGTGCAAGGAGGGGAGGGACAGACAGAAAGAGAGAGAGAATCCCAGGTAGACTTCGCATTGTCAGCGCAGAGCCTGGCACATGGCTCGATCTCACAAGAGTGAGCTCGTACGGGAACCGAAATCAAGAGTTGGTCCCTTAACTGTCTGAGTCACCAGGGACCCCAGCCCTCTCTTGTTTGTTAACAGTACCTCGTTTTCCTTGGGAAAACCATCTCCTTTCACCTTAAATAGAAGAGGTCTGGTGGGGCTACCCTCATATGTGTATCAGCATCTTACCCCCAAGTCACAATCCAGTGGCACCTTCCATCCCTGTGGCTGTAGTGATTGGTTTGGAGATGAGTGCCTAACCTAGAATGGTCCTCTCAAACTTAGTCCCGAGATTTCTGCCGGAATCCCTAGGGCAGGGGGCAGGTAGAGAGCCCCGTTTTTGCTAAATGAGAAGCGGGGAGAGTGTCCTCCGGGAACTGCTGGGGTGGCTCCTTCAAGAGAGCCTGGCAGAGGAGGGGACCAACCCCACCCCAAACACGATTGAAGACCAGCCTGAACTCATGCCTGGTCCTCGCTTTCTAGAGTGCGCACGTTCTTTCTTTGCCTAAGCCAGGTTGCGTTGGATTTCATTACTTGCGATGGAAAGATTCCTGAGGCATTCAGAAAGTCAAGTTCTGCAGAACCTTGGAGAAGACTAAAGGCTCAGAGATGCATGTGGAATGGAGTCAGCAGAAGAATCCACATTTATTTAGGGAGCTGTGTGTAGTGGGCAGAGCTACAGAGCACAACGAAGGAAGCGGTTAACAAACGAGAAAACCAGGACACGTATTTGGGGAAGCACACAAAGGGCTTCAGGAGCACCGGCGGTGTTCACATATTGAAGCTGGCTGTTGGCCACACAGGCACTTAATTTATTATTTTTTAATGCATGTATATATTATACTTCTATGTGTAGTTTGTATATTTCTATTTATCTGAGGTTAGGAAACTTGCACAAAATCACAGGACCTATAAATGGGGTGATATTAGTACTTACCTCACATGGATGTAAGGATTAAATGAGGCAGAGCGTGTAAGGCTTTAACATCCTGCCTCACACATGCCACGTGCCCAGTAGATGTTAGATGTTGTTCTAATCGTAACTGTTGGGGCGTGTTGGGAGGATTATAGAAGATAATGCATATTAAACACTTAGCGCTGCTTCCTACATCTAGTAAGAGCTTACTTGAACGTTCGCTGTTCTCATTTTTATCAGAACTGGTTCACATTTTTATCTCAAATGTGGTTCTCATTTTTATCAAAAACTGGTTTTTCTGACCAACGTATCTTCCGTGGAAACAGGTCACCCATGGTATTTGTGGGCTGAGCATTTTTCTCCTACCATTCAGGTTATACAAGACGTTTTGTGCAGAAATGACAGGAGTAGAGATATGGGTACATCTTTTGTGTTCTTTTCCAGCCTTACGTTTGAGGAATCTTTCCAGCAGTGTAGAAACATTTTGCTTTGCCCCTGTCCTGTCCCATAGAGTAGTCACTAGCTACGAGTGGCTATTTAAATTTAAATTTCCTTGAAAAATGTCTTCCTCAGGGCGCCTGGGTGGCTTAGTTGGTTAAGCGTCCGACTTTCGCTTAGGTCATGATCTCACGGTTCGTGGGTTCGAGCCCCGCGTCGGGCTCTGTGCTGACTGCCAGCTCAGAGCCTGGAGCC